>NC_044034.1:339466426-339639326 GCF_901765095.1 Microcaecilia unicolor
TGCTGAATATTGCCAGTTAGATCTTAGCGGTTAGCCGGTTATATCGTGCGATCTAACCAGCTATATCATGCGATCTAACCAGCTATATTGTGCGATCTAACCAGCTATCTGCCGATATTCAGCACATCACCAGCTAAGTTTGGCGGCCAAATTAGGCCACCAAAATAGCTGAAATATCTTTGGCCTGTTTAAACATAACCGGCCAGATCTGAATATCGGCTTAGCTGGTTAAATTTTACCTCCCTAGCACTCCCTGATGTGGCATGTAACCTGTTAATATTGGGGTAATTGAAATCACCCATTATTTTGCTGTTGCCAAATTTGCTACCTTTTCTAATTTCTAACATATCTTCATCTGTCTGATCGTTTTGGCCTGGCAGACAATAGTATAGCCCTACACATATATTCTTTCCCTTAACACATGGAATTTCTATCTATAAGGATTCCATGTTTGTGTCGTGCAGGATTTGTATTTTGTTTGACTCAATTCTCTCTTTTACAGTGCAACACCCCCTCAAATTTGATCCACCCTATCCTTACAATACAATTTATACCCTGATAACACAGTGTCCCATTGATTGTCCTCCTTCCACCAGGTCTCTTATACACCTATTATATCTACCTCTTCATTTAGTGTTATATTACTCTAACTCTCCTATCTTATTTTTTAGGCTTCTAGCATTTGTGTGCTTTTTTTTTTACATTTGTTTTTAATTTTTTTGTTTGTTTTTTCCTTGCATATGCAAGCTGTTTAGAAGCTGACAGGGATGATATGCAACCTTTGCTCTGTTCTACCTTTAAACATTCCAGGCTTTCACCTTTGTGGAAACCTTTCTATTGGGATTCCCTAAATGTCCTGTTATAATAGTATCCTTCAAGGATACCTCACTCCAAACCATGTGTTCCTGAGTGACTGTCACCTCTCGCCCACCCCCGTTCTAATTTAAACGCTGCTCTACTTCCCTTTTAAATGTTAGTGCCAGCAGCCTGGTTCCATCCTGGTTAAGATGGAGTCCATCCTTTCAGAATAGGCTTCCCCCTTCCCCAGAACGTTGCCCAGTTCCTAACAAATCTAAATCCCTCCCACCCACCCCCCTGCACCATTGTCTCATCCATGCATTGAGACTTCAGAGCTCTGCCTGCCTCTTGGTTCCTGCACGTGGAATGGGGAGCACATCTGAAAATGCTACCGTGGAGGTTCTGGATTTTATCTTTCTACCTAAGATCCTAAATTTGACTTTCAGAACCTCCCTCCCACATTTTCCTGTGTCATTGGTACCCACATGTACCAAGACAGCTGACTCCTCCGCAGCACTGTCAAAAATCATATTTAGGTGATGTGTCAAGTCCGCCACCTTTGCACCAGGCAGGTAAGTAACCAAGGGATCCTCATGTCCACCAGCCACCCAGATATCTACATGCCTAATGAGTAAATCTCCCACTAATACAGCCATCTTAATGCTTCCCTCCTGGGCAGAAGCCCCTGGAGACATATCCTCGGTGTGAGAAGTTATTGCATCCCCTAGGGGCAGGTCCTGGGTACAGGATCACTTCCTGCCTCTCCAAGGTGATGCTGTCCCTTCAAGTGACCTTTCTTCTCCATGGCAGCACAGAGGTCACCAATATTGAATATCCATTTTTTTAAAGCCGGCTAGCGCATGTCTGGTTAACTCAATATTCAAAGCTAAGTGGCCATAAATTAATACATAAATAGGACATTAATGCATAAATTGGACAGCTATTTCTGCTGTCTTATACTGGCTGGTTAGCTCTGAAAATTGGGAGCTAACTGGACTCTGCACCTCCAAAACACCCCAGGAATGTCCCAGACATAGGCAGCTTGCACATCTGTGCTAGCTGGTCCTTTTTCAGAGACAATAAGGGCTAAGTGTTACTGAAAATGACCAGGTAGCCACCAATTAAAGAGTTAAGTGATCAGTGGCTAATCTCAGCCAGTTAACTTGTGCTGAGTATCAGCTAGAGAGTCACTTCCCTTTTTTTCTAAATAGTGTGAGTGAGTCATCAGGCCAGTATTTCTCTCTGTGCATGGATATGTGTTTTAAAGTATTTTAGACAGGTTACATTGTACATGTACATATGTATCTAACATATTGTAATTCTGTCCACTAAATATGTGCCTCAGTATGCAGAGATCGAGAATGAAGAATATTTATTTCCAGATTACGATGGGAATAAAAGATATTCCTTTCAAGTTCGTGCAAAGAAAAACTGTATAAAAAATAAGCACTGGGGAGAATGGAGTGAACTGGTGTTTATTGGTGAAGGTATGTCGCCCTCTGTTTCCTTAAATAAATAAATCACACATATAAAAAGTGGCCTCAATGTGTCCTTACACAGGTCATGCCTACCGCTGGGGTAAAATGGCCAAAATTCCTTTTTTTTTTTTTAATTAATAGCCACATGCTAATTTTGCTATTAACATGTGGCCATTAAAGCAGTAAGCGCACACACTAATCAGTCATTGTGGCAATGTAGCTGTGCTGATTAGGGCAGGACACGCTCACTCTCCGCCTCCAGACACACCAGCGGCGTATCTGCGTGGGGCCACAGGGGCCTGGGCCCCCGCAGATTTTGCCCTGGCCCCCCTCCCCGCCGTCAACCCTCCCCCGCTGCTTACTTTTGCTGGCGGGGGGCCCCAACCCCCGCCAGCCGAGGTCCGACCCGCAATCTCCATATTTCGTCTTCCTCCGTGGCCATGTGCTTCAAGGAAGTAACGCTGCAGTGCTGATTCGTTGAATCCAGTTCGGCGTCTGACGTTCGCTGCGACGTCAGACGCCGAACTGGATTCAACGAATCAGCACTGCAGCATTACTTCCTTGAAGCACATGGCCACGGAGGAAGACGAAATATGGAGATTGCGGGTCGGACCTCGGCTGGCGGGGGTTGGGGCCCCCCGCCAGCAAAAGTAAGCAACGGGAGAGGGTTGACGGCGGGGAGGGGGTGGAGAGAGGGGGTGGAGAGAGGCGGCGGCAGCGGCGGCGGTGGCGGCGGCGGCGGGGGGGGGAGGGAGGCAAAAATGTGCCCCCCCTCTCTGGCTCTGGCCCCCCCTACCGCCGGATTCCAGATACGCCCCTGAGACACACTCCTTGTGCCAAAAAAGAAATTTTAGTTTTTAGCTCGTGGGTAGCGCATTTGCATGCCAAAATGACCACACGTTAGAGTTTAGTGTAGCTTTTTAGATGGGCCCACTGGAATTTTGGAGATAGTTAAAAACCTTACAACTCGCACTAAGGGGCATGTAAACATGGGGGCCCAGTTAAAGAATTGCCCTTAACTAGTCTATTTATTTGGTTTTTACATTCATGAATTGTACTAGACGTATGCGGCGATGTGTACATCTAGTAGCCAGGGGCTTAGCCAGACACCCAATTTTGGGTGGGCCTGGGTCCAAATTGGGTGAGCAGAAGAACTCTGCCTTGCCCCACAAGTGATTTGGTCTCTCCTCTCTCACCTGCCTGCTATATGGTCTCTCAAACATCCCATCTCCCCACACCATAGGCGTAGTTTGACTGTTTCATTTGGGGGGGCAAAGAATGGGCGGAGCATATTAGCATATCATTTGCATACAGTGGTGGAAATAAGTATTTGATCCCTTGCTGATTTTGTAAGTTTGCCCACTGACAAAGACATGAGCAGCCCATAATTGAAGGGTAGGTTATTGGTAACAGTGAGAGATAGCACATCACAAATTAAATCCGGAAAATCACATTGTGGAAAGTATATGAATTTATTTGCATTCTGCAGAGGGAAATAAGTATTTAATCCCTCTGGCAAACAAGACCTAATACTTGGTGGCAAAACCCTTGTTGGCAAGCACAGCGGTCAGACGTCTTCTGTAGTTGATGATGAGGTTTGCACACATGTCAGGAGGAATTTTGGTCCACTCCTCTTTGCAGATCATCTCTAAATCATTAAGAGTTCTGGGCTGTCGCTTGGCAACTCGCAGCTTCAGCTCCCTCCATAAGTTTTCAATGGGATTAAGGTCTGGTGACTGGCTAGGCCACTCCATGACCCTAATGTGCTTCTTCCTGAGCCACTCCTTTGTTGCCTTGGCTGTATGTTTTGGGTCATTGTCGTGCTGGAAGACCCAGCCACGACCCATTTTTAAGGCCCTGGCGGAGGGAAGGAGGTTGTCACTCAGAATTGTACGGTACATGGCCCCATCCATTCTCCCATTGATGCGGTGAAGTAGTCCTGTGCCCTTAGCAGAGAAACACCCCCAAAACATAACATTTCCACCTCCATGCTTGACAGTGGGGACGGTGTTCTTTGGGTCATAGGCAGCATTTCTCTTCCTCCAAACACGGCGAGTTGAGTTCATGCCAAAGAGCTCAATTTTTGTCTCATCTGACCACAGCACCTTCTCCCAATCACTCTCGGCATCATCCAGGTGTTCACTGGCAAACTTCAGACGGGCCGTCACATGTGCCTTCCGGAGCAGGGGGACCTTGCGGGCACTGCAGGATTGCAATCCGTTATGTCGTAATGTGTTACCAATGGTTTTCGTGGTGACAGTGGTCCCAGCTGCCTTGAGATCATTGACAAGTTCCCCCCTTGTAGTTGTAGGCTGATTTCTAACCTTCCTCATGATCAAGGATACCCCACGAGGTGAGATTTTGCGTGGAGCCCCAGATCTTTGTCGATTGACAGTCATTTGTACTTCTTCCATTTTCTTACTATGGCACCAACAGTTGTCTCCTTCTCGCCCAGCGTCTTACTGATGGTTTTGTAGCCCATTCCAGCCTTGTGCAGGTGTATGATCTTGTCCCTGACATCCTTAGACAGCTCCTTGCTCTTGGCCATTTTGTAGAGGTTAGAGTCTGACTGATTCACTGAGTCTGTGGACAGGTGTCTTTCATACAGGTGACCATTGCCGACAGCTGTCTGTCATGCAGGTAACGAGTTGATTTGGAGCATCTACCTGGTCTGTAGGGGCCAGATCTCTTACTGGTTGGTGGGGGATCAAATACTTATTTCCCTCTGCAGAATGCAAATAAATTCATATACTTTCCACAATGTGATTTTCCGGATTTAATTTGTGATGTGCTATCTCTCACTGTTACCAATAACCTACCCTTCAATTATGGGCTGCTCATGTCTTTGTCAGTGGGCAAACTTACAAAATCAGAAAGGGATCAAATACTTATTTCCACCACTGTATATACATATGCAAATGAATATGCTAATATGGAGGAAGGAAATGAAATTTACAGGCAAAATATCACAGATGCACATTTCAAAAAGCTGACACATTTCAATTAATAAATTATGAATAACATACTTTTATTTACCTTTGTTGTCTGATCATTTAGTTTTTCTATTCACTTTGATCCCAGTGTCTTCTGTTTTATGCAGTGTCTTCTTTCCAGTAGGCTTCCCTCTGCTCCCCACCCTCCCAGTCCCATCCATCTCTTGCTCCTTCCCTCTGCTCCCCACCCCTCCCAGTTCCATCCATCTTCTGTTCCTTCCCTCTGCTCACCATCCCTCCGTCCCATCCATCTTCTGCTCCTTCCCTCTGCTGTGCCTGACCTCTCCCAATCCCATCCATCTCCTGGTCCATCCTTCTGCTCCCCACCCCTCGCAGTCCCATCCTTCTCTTGCTCCTTCCCTCTGCTTCCCACCCCTCCCAGTCCCATTCATCTCCTGCTCCTTCCCTCTGCTTCCCACCCCTCCCAGTCCCATTCATCTCCTGCTCCTTCCCTCTGCTTCCCACCCCTCCCAGTCCCATCCATCTCCTGCTCCTTCCCTCTGCTTCCCACCCCACCCAGTCCCATCCATCTCCTGCTCCTTCCCTCTGCTTCCCACCCCTCCCAGTCCCATTCATCTCCTGCTCCTTCGCTCTGCTTCCCACCCCTCCCAGTCCCATCCATCTTCCCTCTGCTCCCCCCCCCCCCCGCGAGGTCCAAGATGGTGACTCCGTTTACCCCCTCTCTTCCTCCCTCCCTCCCTCCAGTGCAGGCAACAGTCTTCAGCTTTTTCAGCGTTCCTGGCAGCGGTAGCGATGTACACGCTGCCTTCGGTCTGCCCCGGAAGCTTTCTCTTCAAGTTCCTGTTCCCACCTATGCAGGAACAGGAACTTGAAGAGAAGGCTTCGGGGCAGAGCCAAAGGCAGCGTGTACAACGCTACCGCTGCCAGGAACGCTGGAAAAGCTGAAGACTGTTGCCTGCACCGGAGGGAGGGAGGAAGAGAGAGGGGTAGACGGACACGCTCCTCTCCATCCGCTTGGCTTCCCTGCCCTCTCTGTCTGCGTCCCGCCCGAAAGGAAATGACGTCAGAGGAAGGCGGGACGCAGATAGAGAGGGCAGGGAAGCCAAGCGGATGAAGAGGAGCGCGTGCCTGCATGTGTTTTTTTTTTTTTTAACTAATGGCGCGGCGGCGCCTCGCGTCGTTTGGGGGGGCATTGCCCCCCCTCGCCCCCCCAGTCTACGCCTATGCCCCACACATACCTTTTAAGTAGCAGATTTTCACTGGCAGCAAGCAGCAACTAATGCACACTGCTCATGTTGACCCCACAGCCTTCCCTCTGATGCATCTTCCTGTTTCTGCATAGGCAGGAATACATCAGAGGCAAGGCTGTGGGGCCAGTGTGAGCAGTATGTATCAGTTGCTGCCCGCTGCAGGCGAAGATCTGCTATTTACAAGGTATGCAGGAGGGACAGTTGTTGGGAGTTTTCAGCTGGTGGGGCTTGGGGATCCCTGCCAGCCACATCATAGGTGTGCTGCTACTGGCCCACCCAGGCCCACCCTTGGCTATGCCACTGATAGTAGCTCTTTAGAAATGATAAGTAGTACTAGTAGTAATTCTATTTCACAACGCAGGGACTGAATCTAACCTTTGAAATCTATTTCCTTTTCTTTAGGAGGCAAGGCCATCGTGCAGCCTTGGCTAGTAGTGCTGATTGGCTTTTTCTCTATAATGAGTATTGGCAGTCTCATTGGCTTTTTGTGTAAGAGGTAATTTATTTAGCACTTCTGGACTGTTTTATTCCTGTGGCAAGAAGCCTGAACTGCTGTGTGCTTGTTCAGTTTCTGAACTGTGTGGCAGCTTGCATGAAAAAAATAACTTTCTGTTGAAGAAAAATACTGTATTAACCTTCCTCTTTTGTCCTCTTCTAGGTACAAGGTTTTCAATCTTTTGTTCACTCCTGTACCAGAACCTTCACACAAAATCACAAACTGGTTAATTTCAGAATCAACTCATTTACAGGTACTCTCTGGTATTTACTTGTACGTATATGCACAAAAGGGTTTTGCGTCCTTTTTATTGATCGCTGTAGCAACTTCTGATAAACCTATGCAAATGTATCACAGCAAGCTCATCAGTTTGAAAATGAGCATTCTATGCGATGCACAGAAAGGAGCGCCTATCTTTAACGTGGTAGATTTTATGGCAGATCAGGAGTTGTCAGAGAGGAGCCCTCCACATCCATACTGGCAACTCTGGGGCTGACCCCCCCCCCCCCCCCCCCATCCAGTTCCCTTCTCCCTTGAGTCTCTAGTCTCTGCCTCCTGATCACCCTCTGGTCTGGTGCAGGGAGCTTTCCCCCTCCTTCCGGGGCTCTGCTGACCTTTATTTCTCCTAGTTCTGCTTCGCGGTACCCCGCAAGCACCAGAGTTTCAGCTTCAAAATGCACCCAAGCCCCCTGCCACTATCTTTACAAACTAGATGGCTATACATGTCTCCCCCACTGCCATAGGCAGCTGCAGGAGCTCCGAGTTTGTCCGAAAGATAAAAGTGAGCTTGTTTCAGTCCCACACCCTCGCCCCGCCATCCTGAAAACAACTGTTCTGCACATGTGCTAGGTGCTTCTAGGAGCCGATTCACAAAGGTCGCTGTTAAAATCCCCTTCATGCAACGGTCGCTGTTTGCAAGTCAGTAAGTTCATCTGCAGCTGCCGTATTTATCGGTGACTTTTGTGCTTCAGCCCCTCAGTGTGGTGGGGTTCCCTGGCCCCATCCCATCTACTGCGGAATACCTCTACCGCAATGCAACCTCCAAGAATATCTTCTTTGTCTCAGGTACACCCACCTGATGTATCACAGGTTTTCAGGATATCCATAATTGATATGCATTATTATTATTAGTTATGGTAAACCAACTTTGTAAAAAAAAAAACTTCCCAAATAAATACTCTGGAAAAGGTAAACCAGATAGAATAATACCAGAGGATATACTAACTAGGAGATAATCAAGTGCGAGGGTTGACCTAGAACGGTTCTGGGTGACTAAAAACTATTTAATAATTAATAGAGAGGTTCTCAGAGTGGTGAACTCACCCAAAAACGAGGCACCACCGCAAAGTGACGCCTCTGAGGGTGGACAAGTTTCTCTATCATAGAACTTCTCACAGATATATTTTTTTTTATAAAAGATTTTTTTCAAAGCAACACCACCCGTGTACAACTCAAAATGTGATTTAATAAATAAATGCTTAACTCTCACAAATCTCAGAACTGAGCAAGTCAGTCCTGTCACTTGCTCCTATAAAAACCTCACGCACGCACATGAAAAACTCGTTCTAGGTCAACCCTCGCACTTGATTACCTCCTAGTTAGTATATCCTCTGGTATTATTATTATTAGCATTTGTATAGCGCTACCAGACGCACTCAGCGCTGAACACCTGATACAAAGAGACAGTCCCTGCTCAAAAGAGCTTACAATCTAAAATAATACAGACAGACAAGACAGTTACGGGTGAGGGAACTAATGGGTGAGAAGAATAAATCTGCATGCACTTCCCTCCACTGAATGCATATCTGTGTTATACATATTCATTGTGGGGATCCTGAAAATGTGACTGGCCAGATGTGCCCCAAGGACTGAGATTAAAACTACAGGTCTAGAAGTAAGATTAGCTTCATCACACCAGTTTGCCAAGGAGTTCTAATGTGCAACAAGTAATAAAGAGTGGCGTTCACACTATTTTACTAGATTCATGTTCCTCCTAGTGGAGATGAAACCACAAAAGGGGTATTAAAAAGGTAAGGGGCCCTTTGACTAAGCTGCGTAAGCATCTACGAGTGCCCAGCGCATTCCAAAATGGAGTTACCGCCCGACTACCGTGTGGTTCTTGCAGTAATTTCATTTTTGTCTCGCATCCGATATGCTCATCTGAAAAATATTTTTTTATTTTTGAGCGCACGTAATGGACGTGCGCCGAGTGGCATTTGACATGCGTAGGTCATTACTGCCCGGATTCTTTACAGCTGGCTGTAAGGTCTCAAACCCAAAATGGACGTGCCACAATTCTGATTTTGCCACGCGTCCGTTTTCGACAAAAAAAGGCATTTTTTGTAGGTGCGCTGAAAAATAATTCTGCATGCACCCAAAACATGCGTCGACATTACTGCAGGCCATTTTTCAGCGCACCTTAGTAAAAGGACCCCTAAATTGGAGGAAAACTGAAATAATTGCCAAAAAAACTTCCTACACAAAACTAAGGGGGCCCTTTTACCAAACTGCAGTAAAAAGTGGCCTTAGCATATCCTCATGCAGATCATTCCCGCGCGCTAAGACTGTTTTTACTGCCAGGGTAAAATGGCTGATTTATCTATTTTCTGTATTAATGGCCACACGTTAATTTTCCCATTAGCACGAGCTCCTAACACCACCTATATTGCAGGTGGTAGGGACTCACACGCTAAACCTGTTCGTATTGGTTAATGCATGGCAATGATATCAGTGGAAGTGGGAAGTGGACCAATGACTCAAGAGACGGAAAAAAGAAAGTCAAATTTGAAAATCTTTATTGTAGACTCGACACAGATCTCAATAGTGTATATGGTGGGGCGTATGTGGACTTCAGCGGTAGGGGGGCCAGAGCCGAGGAGAGGGGGCACATTTTAGCCCCCCCCCCCCCGCCACCGCCGCCGCCCCCCCCCCCCCCCGCCACCATTGCTGACACCCCCTGCCGCCATCACCGACACCCCCTGCCGGCGCCAGCACCACCTCCAACAAGTTTGACCCCCCCCCCCCGACCCGCCCACCATCCGTTGCCATCTGTACCTTTGCTGACGGGGGACCCCAAACCCCGCCAACCAGTCTTCTTCCTGCGTTTGGTTTCTTCTGAGTCTGACGTCCTGCACATTGTACGTGCAGCAGGACGTCAGACTCAGAAGAAACCAAACGCAGGAAGAAGACTTCAGCTGGCGGGGATTGGGGTCCCCCGCCAGCAAAGGTACAGACGGCGTTGACGGGGGGGGGTTGAGAGGGGCATTGGCAGGGGGGTCCAGGGCCAAATTTATGGGGGCCCAGGCCCCCGTGGCCCCATAGCAGCTATGCCCCTGTTATGGTCAGAAGAAATTCCACAGGGGAACTGATGGTGATGGTCTTGAAAAAGACCTTATAGCAAACAAGACTGTGATACGTGTTTCAGCGTTCTTTCTTGTTCGCTGTAAGGTCTTTTTCAAGCCCATCACCATCAGTTCCCCTGTGGAATTTCTTTTGACCACATATACTACTGAGACTCCTGAGGCAGGCCTGTGGCCGAAATACAGATCTGTGTCGAGTCTACAGTAAAGATTTTCGAATTTGACTCTGTTGTTCCAGTCTCTTGAGTCATTGGTCCACTCTCTACTTCCCCTGATATCTGTTCTTTTCGTGGGATTTCAACATTCTTCTCGTCCTAATGCATGGCAATGCCCATTCACTAACTGATTAGCTGAGAACACACCCACTACCTGCCCCCAGCATGAAAAATTACCACAGGATAGCTCAGGGCTCACCATAGTAAGCCATTTCTTGCTGCACTGAGCACATATTAGTGCTTACCGCAGCTTTGTAAAAGGGTCCCTAATTTTATTTATTTATTTATAGCATTTGTATCCCACATTTTCCCACCTATTTGCAGGCTCAATGTGGCTTACAATTGTTCCGTAATGGTGATCACCAATTTCGGAAAAGAGAAATACATAATTAAGGTGGAGGAGACATGGAGAGGCATAATCGAACGTCACCAGCGATCTATTTTGGCAGCGGCGGCGCAACAGCTGGAAAGAACCGTATTATCGAAAAAGATGGCCAGCCAAATGCCAGAGTTCGCCGGGTTTGAGATCGCCGGTTTTGTTTTTCAGCGATAATGGAAAAAAATGCCAGCCATCTCAAACCCGGCGAAATCCAAGGCATTTGTTCATGGGAGGAGCCAGCATTTGTAATGCACTGGTCCCCCTGACATGCCAGGACACCAACCGGGCACCCTAGGGGGCACTTCTAAAAATGTTTCAAAAATATACAAATAGCTCCCAGGTGCATAGCTCCCTTACCTTGTGTGCAGAGCCCCCCAAATCCCCTCCAAAACCCACTGCCCACAACTCTACACCATTACCATAGCCCTTATGGGTGAAGGGGGGCACCTACATGTGGGTACAGTGGGTTTGGGGGGGGTTGGAGGGCTCAACACTTAGCACCACAAGTGTAACAGGTAGGGGGGGATGGACCTGGGTCTGCCTGCCTGAAGTACACTGCACCCATTAAAAACTACTCCAGGGACTTGCATACTGCTGTCAGGGAGCTGGGTATGACATTTGAGGCTGGCATACAGGCTGGCAAAAAAAAGGTTTTTATTTTTATTTTTTTAGTGTGGGAGGGGGTTGGTGCACACTGGGGGACTACGGGGAGGTCATCCCCCATTCCCTCCAGTGGTTAGTTGGGGCACCTTTTTGAGGCTTGGTCGTGAAAATAAAAGGACCAAGTAAACCCAGCGAAATAATGCTTAACGCCGCTTTTTTTTTTCCATTATCCGCGAAAGCCAGCCATCTGGTAGCCACGCCCATGCCTGCCCATGTCCTGTCTTCGCTACGTCGCCGACACGCCCCCTTGAAGTTTCGCCAGCGCGGCGACGGGAAAGCAGCGATGGTGTCAAAACACCCGCTTTCGATTATACCGATTTCGCCGCTTTTGAGAGATCGCCGGCCATCTCCCGATTTATGTCGGAAAATGGCTGGCGATCACTTTCGAAAATAAGCCTGAAAGTTGTTTTTTATTTATTTTTGTTACATTTGTACCCCACACTTTCCCACTCATGGCAGGCTCAATGCGGCTTACATGGGGCAATGGAGGGTTAAGTGACTTGCCCAGAGTCACAAGGAGCTGCCTGTGCCTGAAGTGGGAATCTAACTCAGTTCCTCAGGACCAAAGTCCACCACCCTAACCACTAGGCCACTCCTCCACTATTGCTACTATTTGAGATTCTGCATAGAATGTTGCTATTCCACCAATGTGGCTGCACATACGTGCAGGACGTCAGACTCACAGAAACAGAAGCTTGTGCAGCCTTCTACATGGAATGTTGCTAGTGGAATAACAACATTCCATGTAGAATCTCCACTAGTAGCAACATTCCATGTAGAATCTCCAATAGTATCTATTTTATTTTTGTTACATGTGTACCCCGCGCTTTCCCACTCATGGCAGGCTCAATGCGGCTTACATGGGGCAATGGAGGGTTAAGTGACTTGCCCAGAGTCACAAGGAGCTGCCTGTGCCTGAAGTGGGAATCGAACTCAGTTCCTCAGGACCAAAGTCCACCACCCTAACCACTAGGCCACTCCTCCTCCTTCAAGTAAGGGAGTTCATTTTCATAATACGAAATAAGAGGTAATGAGTAAAAAACTTTAGGTGTGATAAATTGTCTAAAAGAATAGGAATATAAACTTCAAAATCATGATAAAATTAGTATGGACAATTAAGAAAATAAAGAGTTACGTTATTGTGTGGATCTAGTGTGAATTTGTTTACTGTCAAATTAGGATGGAATAATTGAACCAACTGAAGCACAATTTGAAAAAATAAATTGTACTCATAACAGTGAGATGAAAACAGCGCCAACAGTGTCACCAAATAACATCTAATTAATTTTTAATCATTACACAAATTATTTTGGAAAAAAAAATGTCCATAAAGAAGATGATTAAATCAACACAAGATACAATCATAAAACAATCGCAGTTATGTTACAATAACTGTCACTTGAGTCTAATTCATTAAAGACAAAAAAAATTCCAAAACACAATAAAGCATGAGTAAAACCAGAGTACTTCTCTTGACTTGTGATTCAGGTGCAAAATAGCCATAATTAATTTGTTAAACCCAGGATCCCCGTGGAGAGCATATGAGTCTTTTGAGAGTAGCCCATACTAAACCATTTTGCTATGATACTCCCCTCTAGGCATGACCACAGTGGTACAGCCCAGTAATTGGTCAGAATTCCCAGAGGAGAGTGTGAAGGAGTTGAGCAGTTGGCGTAGACAGAGATATTTACTTCACTTTGGGACCCTTTTACTAATCCGCGTAAGCATCTACGCACTCCCAACACGCACCAAAATGGAGCTGCTGCCTGGCTACTGTGTGGCCCTTGCAGTAATTTCATTTTTGACGCAAGTCCAATACGTGTGGCCGAAAGATAATTTTTATTTTGAGACGTGCGCCGAGTGGCATTTGACACTTGTAGGTCATTACTGCCCGGTTACCGCATGAGACTTTACCGCTAGGTCAATGGCTGGTGGTAAGGTCGCAGACCCAAAATGGACACACGGCAATTTTGATTTTGCCGCACGTCCATTTTCAGCAAAAATTTTAAAAAGGCATTTTTTACAGGTGTGCTGAAAAATGGATCGGTGCACGCCCAAAACCCCCGCCTACACTACCACAAGCCATTTTCAGCGCACTTTAGTAAAAGGATCCCTTTGTTTTGGAACACCACCTGTGTCTGAAGTGTCTCCTGGAGCTGGTTACTGAAACACCTTGGGCTCTGAAGCAGAAAATGCCTTTTCCCTGTTAGAGAATCCACACCAGGGTGTATATAAGTAAAATATGCACTAATCATTCTGGAACAACAATACACAACACAGCCTCTAACTGTAGCGTATCTTTTCATATAAGAAATGAACTAAGACATGTCTTCTCAAGAAACCCAACGACTATTCCGTATGCACTAATAGTTATCTTGCCAATCACTGTAAAACACAGTATCATACAACGTTGTAAATGTAATTGAATCAATGTAATCTCTAAGACCATAAGAACATAAAAGTAGCCATACTGGGTCAGACCAATGGTCCATCTAGCCCAGTATCCTGTTTTCCAAACAGTGGCCAAGCCAGGTCACAAGTACCTGGCAGAAACCCAGCTGTTAAATGTAAGCCTCATTGAATCATTTTTGGATAATTGTGGGATAGAAGTATGAATGAATGAGCAGTCTGAGGGGCATAGCCCCTTGACTGTATAGAATACTTGTAAGAGGGGCTATAATTCATTTCTCCTTTCATCAATATTTTCACAAGAACTCAGTACATTTTGCCCAAACATTAAGATTTTAATAATATGATTGAGTAGCAAAACTTGTGAAACCTCACAGAATTAATATGCAACTAATAGAAAATATTGTGAAAAGCGGCAGCCTGAATGTATCCTGTAAAGCAGGCCTCCCTTTTGTAAAAAGTGAAACTTTTGTTTCACTAAAACCTTATAAATTCCCGCTATGATTACTGTAACTCTATTTATGCAGGTATCACTAGGGCCAATATTAAACATCTTCAAACCCTTCAGAAAACCACAGCACCCATTATATGCAATGCAAAACAACTTGATCATATCTCTCCATTGTTGGCTTCCAAGAATCTTGTAATGACATATAAAGTTTTGCATACAGATACTCCCACCTATTTATCAACTCAGTTTGTTCCCTATACACCATCCCGTACACTGTGTTCTTTAACTGATAATAGGCTTGTTCTGCCCCCACCTTTGAAGGCAAGGTGGGAGTGTACACACTCCTCTGCGTTTTTCTTCCTTCTGCCCTCCGGAACTCGCTTCCTCAAAATCTTAGGTTGGAGGGTTCATAGAAATCTTTCCGAGCAATCTTAAAAACCTATCTTTTTAATTTGGCCTTCGGGTAATGAGTTGGTGCTTTGATCTGGCTTCGCAGTGTCTTTTGGGGTTTTTTTTTTTGACCGATCTCTGCAATGGGAGAAAAGAAAAGAAATAGCTGATGATTCAAATTCTGATGACTGCTTAGTTGTATTTTATGATCTTATTAGTAATGTTTGTGATTGATTGAACCAGAGAATGTTTGTGTTGAGTGTTTGGTCTTGAGCATCTGAGCTTTACTATCAATTATGGAGTTCCTTGCATCTTTATGTTTATTGTTTTTAATTGTTTTAATTTCATTGTAAACCATTTTGGTTTGACCACAAGAGAAATGGTATATCAAGTGTAATAAACGATAAATGATAAAGGCAACATCTCCACTTTTCCAAGTGAAGAATGCCAACCTTCTAGTTCTTCATTATATTAATGCAAACCCTAAAGAATAAATGAAAATCTACTAATCTGGTACATTGTCTATTTGATTTTACCACACAGAATAATGCTTTGGTCCAAACTGAAGCTGTGACAACAACAGAGGTAGTGACAGCAACTGGAGACAGCTAAGAGGAGAACCATCACAAATGGAAAGGAATGGCTTTTCCATGCCTACAACTGAATTGCACCAGTTACTGGTATGGACACTGAGAGCGAATGTTAATCTGTCATCACTGGGCATGGACTGGAGTCACCCAACATAAAGCTTGGTCTAGGCTTAATTTTTTTGAAGGTGCATTTGGATAAAAGCAATAAATGCAGCATTTAAGACAGACTGCACAAGGGAGACACTGAAATACTCATGTAAAATGAGAGATTAGACCAGTATGAGAAAATAAAGGAGCAGCACAGAGTGTCACATGGCAGATGCACTTTTGAACGTACATTGACCTGAATATCATGGCCTTGGTGATGCCCTGGGACATTCTGTTGTATAGGATATTTGTCAAAGGCTCAGCGGTTGCTAACTCACCAGCACCAGTATTTACTTGGTATCTGCTCATGAATATGCAGATCTTTGTGGGATCATTGACAGAGCCCTCTAGACTATGAAAGCAGCTTGCTTTCCCACTGCTAGACTCAGAGCAGCCACATACCAAATTCACAGGCCAATGCAGAAAGCTTCATGGTACAACCGCACGCCGATGGCCGACTGCACGACTTCTACCATGAAATCACTGATCAAATATACCGCAGCGATGCTGTAAGCAAATGAGATGGAAATTTCAGGTGTGCAGAACTTGTGCAGTAATGGAGTGGAGCCTGCCAATCACATGTACATAAAGGTTCTGCGGTACGTAAGAGCAACTTCACTGCATGTATCTCTGAAGAAAATGAAAGAGCAGCACACATTTGTGCATCAACCAGTCCGTTGTTCTCCACATGAATATTAGTCTCGTAAAAATATTTTGCACATAGAATTTTTTCAAGGCTGATATTTATCTGCAGAATACATTCCGGTTCATGCACAGATGTGTGCTTACACATTATTTTTGTTTAGACATTCGCACGGTGCTGTCACTTCCCGTTCTGTCTTTTAAAGTTGCAGGCACTGGTCTGTGCATTTAAGAGGAACGCCTCCGTAGTCTCTCTGAAGCAAATCTTCAGTTTCTCTGGTGCTCTCACCACAAACTTGTTTTCAATTACTCAAACATTGCAATTCTCTTCTTCATAATAATGTCGGAAGGCCAGCACTGGTGGGGAAAGGAATATCTCTTTCAGTAGTTCATCCTCCTGGAGTAGTGGCTGTAGATCTTTTATGATTTTTCGCAATTTTTCTAGCTCTGGGTTGTATCTCACTACAAGGGGGATTCTGTCTGTGGTTTTCTTATCCTTGTACTGTAGCAGATTCTCCCTGGGTGTTTCAAGGGAGGAGGCAGTGCTGGCCTTCCGACAGCCACCCAACTTAAAACACAAACTAGTGGGAAGCAAGCTCCCCGCTAGAAACTCAAAAAGAAGAGAATGGCACACATCCTTGCAACATATCCAGCTGCAAACTATGCCAAAACATTTCACAGGACCCCACAGTCATTCAGAAAGAAAAAATGTTCAACATAAAGGAATCCTTCAAATGCTCATCTTCCAATGTGGTGTATATATCATTCAATGTAAAAAGTGTGATGAAGGGTGCTATATTGGAGAAACATGCCAGATGCTAAAGAAGAGATTTAATTTACATAGACATCATATGAAAAATGTCAATGCCAACCAGGATGTCACCTCTGTGGGATAGCACTTTACAAAACCAGAACACTGTACCAATGATTTTATGGTGAGAATACTGAAAGGAAACTTTAAGACAATCCAGGAACGTAAGACCTTTTTGAAGTCAGAATGATTAAATATTTTGACACCCACCAGACAGGACTTAACAAAGATCTGGGTTTTCTAGCCCATTATAAACCATAAAATTCTACTGCTTTGTCACCCTCTGATCACCATGCATATCTCCCTGTCCTTCATCCACCCGGCTCTCCCTGTCTCTCACCTAACCTACCCCACCCTCATCCTGTGAGACTGTCACTGGTATGCTTTGATGTTTCACTTATATATACTGTTATTCAACATTTGCTTATTTCTGATCTGATGAAGAAGGGTTAACTTCGAAAGCTAATAAAAAAAATGTATTATTAGTCCAATAAAAAAAGGTATCATCTTATTTTCTTTTCTATGTTTTATTCTATTTTATATCTATTGATTAGGCTTGAAATAGGTCCCCACGTGGCCTTCACAATTAGGCAACTTGTTATAGTATTTCCCACCTTATACGCATACGTGGTCGTTTACTTGTATAAAAACCCTTTACTGCATGTAAAACAGGCCTTATCTATTTAATTTGTGTATTATAAAATTGCTTGAATTATATGCAAGTAAAAATATGTTCATAGGACTAGATTCTATATATCACGCCTAGAAATCCTATCTTTATGTGGTTTGCCTTAACCATTTAAGTGCTGAGCATCTTATTTAACCGGCTAAGGGGGCCCTTTTATTAAGGCATGCCTAAAAGTGGCCTGTGCTGGTGTAGGTGCATATTTTGGATGTGTGCTGGTCTATTTCCTCAGCGCACCTGGAAAAAAAGGCATTTTTGTGGCAGAAAATGGACGTGCGGCAAAATTAAAACCAGCACGTGTCCATTTTCAGCCTGAGACCTTACCGCCACCCATTGACTTAGCAGTAAAGTCTGACATGCTAATTGGGTGGTAAGGATTCAACGTGTGTAAACTGCCAATTACCACTGGGTAAGCGCCACGCGGTAGAAAATGGAAAATATTTTCTACCGCATGTTTTGGGCACCCACCAAAAATGGAATTACCACCTAGGGCACGTGGTATCAGGGCGGTAGTGCCAATTTGACGCATGTTGGGTGCATGTAGGCACCCATGCACCTTAGAAATAGGGCCCCTAAGTTTTAGCCAGCTACATATGCTCAAGTATTCAAGTGATGGTGCCCAGACATGGCCCAAGCCAGAGATTTACCTAGGGGATGCGTCTTTATACAGTCTGTTCCCCCTGACGTCAGAACCTGGCTATGGTTCTGGGCCCAGCATTGAATATCTGGGAATGAAACAGTAACAGAATTCCAAAATGCGTGGGATAACACAAAGGAATCCTGTATAGAAGGCACGGAACCAAACAAGCTTAGCAATAATTAGATGGCAACACCAGTAATTAGGATGCAAAGCCAGTGGTGGGCAGACTTCTGTGGTCTGTGCCCTGAAAATGGCAAGGACTAATCAAGATCAAGTATACATTTGTAGCATCACATCATACCTTATATCGAGTTTACCTTGTTGGACAAACTGGATGGACCGTTCAGGTCTTTATCTGTTGTCATCTGATCTACTATGTTGCTATGGTGGTCAACAAAACGCTGACTGCCCCCAGCTGAATATCTGCCCCCCCCCCCATAGTAAATCAACTAAGCACCCTCTGCTTTATACAAATTCTTTTTCTGAAAAGACAATACAGGTCGACTTTCATAGGATAGATTTATTGGTAGGAAATTCATAATTAGTGGGCCCTGTTACTCAGCTGCACTAAAAAAATATCCAGCGCTATCCCCGACGCGGGTCTTTCCCGCTTGCTGAGGCCACTTTTAGCGTGGCAGTAAAATGGCCTCATTTTCACTATTAATGGCCACTCACTAAGGGGCCCTTTTACAAAGCAGCGGTAAGCCCAACGTGGACCTACCGCTAAAGGGAAGTACCACCGGGCTACTACAGCAGCCCGGAGGTAGTTCCCACCCCCCCCCCCCCAGCACAAGCCAGAAATGGCGTGTGCTGGAGGGGGTGGGATCTACCACCGGGCTGCTGCCCGGCAGTACTTCCCATTTTGTAGCACCAGTACGTACCCAGCGGTAATTGTTCAAACAAATCCGCAAACAAGCGGAGAACTCGAACGCCCCACGGGAGAATACAGGTATAGGAGAAAGTGGGATGTTTGACCACGGAAAACCAAAGCCTGGATAGATTGATCTTAAAAGCACTTGTTTATTGATGAAAAAAGACTCGACACAACCGTTGTGTTTCAGCCGTTAGGCCTGCATCAGGAGTCTACAAAACACATATATACACGTATACATTAGTAAAGTGTTTTTAAGATCAGTCTATCCAGGCTTTGGTTTTCCGTGGTCAAACATCCCACTTTCTCCCAGCGGTAATTGGGCAGTGTCACATGCTGCCAAGTTACTGCTGGGATAGCATGGGAGCCCTTACCGCCACCTCAATGGCTTCACTTGCCGCACGATGGAAAACAACAGAGCAGATCAGTGGAAAGTCAACATGAATTTTATTAATGAGATCATAAAAGAGCCCAACACAGGCCGTGTTTCACCCAATACTACTACTACTACTTAACATTTCTAGAGTGCTACTAGGGTTACGCAGCGCTGTACAATTTAACAAAGAGAGACAGTCCCTGCTCAAAGAGCTTACAATCTAATAGACAAGTGAACGGTCGGTCCGATAGGGGCAGTCAAATTGGGGCAGTCTGGATTCACTGAACGGTAAGGGTTAGGTGCCGAACGCAGCATTGAAGAGGTGGGCTTTAAGCAAAGACTTGAAGACGGGCAGGGAGGGGGCTTGGCGTAAGGGTTCAGGAAGGTTGTTCCAAGCATAGGGTGAGGCGAGGCAGAATGAGTGGAGCCTAGAGTTGGCGGTGGTGGAGAAGGGTATTGAGAGGAGGGATTTATCCTGTGAACAGAGGTTACGGTCGGGAACGTAAGGGGAGATGAGGGTAGAAAGATAGTGAGGGGCAGCAGACTGAGTGCATTTGTAGGGCTGCGTCAGGGGCCATTCAAAGATCCTTTTTGTCAATACTTGAATATGTATCAATAAATTGTCATAAATATATAGGGGACCCACAAGTCTATCCTTTCAAACGCTAGATTAAAAAAAAACAGCCGATAGCCTCATAGTAAGCTGACAGAGTCCATTTCTTTTTTTTTTTAAATCATACCTTTTACCTGCTGCGGTAAAAGGGGGCCTTGGCGCATGTCAAAAACACTCGCCAATGCCATCGCCGGTCCCCTTTTGCTGCAGCTTCGTAAAAGGACCCCTAATTTCCCCATTCACGCATGGCCATTTGCTGATGATACGAAGTTATTCAAAGTTGTTAAATCGTGGGAGGATTGTGAAAAATTACAAGAGGACCTTACGAGACTGGGAGACTGGGTGTCTAAATGGCAGATGACGTTTAATGTGAGCAAGTGAAAAGTGATGCACGTGGGAAAGAGGAACCTGAATTATAGCTAAGTCATGCAAGGTTCCACATTAGGAGTCACGGACCAAGAAAGGGATCTAGGTGTCGTCGTTGATGATACGTTGAAACCTTCTGCTCAGTGTGCTGCTGCGGCTAAGAAAGCAAATACAATGTTAGGTATTATTAAGAAAGGAATAGAAAACAAAAATGAGGATGTTATAATGCCTTTGTATCACTCCCTGGTGCGACCGCACCTCAAATATTGTGTTCAATTCTGGTCGCCGTATCTCAAAAAAGATATAGTGGAATTAGAAAAGGTGCAGAGAAGGGTGACGAAAATGATAAAGGGAATCAGACAACTTCCCTATGAGGAAAGGCTAAAGTGGTTGGGGCTCTTCAGCTTGGAGAAAAGGCGGCTGATGGGAGATATGATAGAAGTCTATAAAATAATGAGTGGAGTTGAACGGGTAGATGTGAAGCGTCTGTTTACACTTTCCAAAAATACTAAGACTAGGGGGCATGCGATGAAGCTACAAAGTAGTAAATTTAAAACAAATCGGAGAAAATCTGTCTTCACTCAACGTGTAATTAAACTCTGGAGTTCATTGCCAGAGAATGTGGTAAAGGCAGTTAGCTTAGCAGAGTTTAAAAAAGGTTTGGCCGGCTTCCTAAAGGAAAAGTCCATAGACCATTATTAAATGGACTTGGAGAAAATCCACTATTTCTGGGATAAGCAGTATAAAATGTTTTGTACTTTTTTGGGATCTTGCTAGGTATTTGTGACCTGGATTGGCCACTGTTGGAAACAAGATGCTGGGCTTGATGGACCTTTGGTCTTTCCCAGGATGGCAATACTTATGTACTTATGTACATATGCAGTTACCAACTCCTATTTTCTAGGCAGTAAGGGTTCATGTCCTAACTATGTGCTAATTGGTTAGCACGCAGCAATATAACTGTGCTAACTGATTAACGCAATACACATCTACTCTCCGTCCCCAGACATGCCCCCTGCACTAAAAAGTAAAATCACTCACCAATCTGAAAACTACCACGGAACGCCTGAGTACACCCCGCAATAGTGCTTTATACCCTGTGGTAAGCACGTTTTATTGTTTACCACAGCTTAGTAAAAGGACCCCCTTAGTTCTTGTGCTTTAAAAAAAATAAATTACAGAAACCTCCCATTATTTCTACTTGATACATTTTTTAACAATTTATATCTTGATTTTGAATGTTTGTGAGAAACACTTTATACATGTAGTAAGTTTTCGATAGAAATGCCTTTTATTTGTACAAGTCAAGTCTGTTGGGCAAATTAGGCACAGAGATTGCAAAATCAAATATTTACATATAATTTAACTTTTTGTGTAACTCGTATATTCATGTTTGGCTGCTGCTGCTGCTGACTAACCTTAGATAACATCTGCCCTGTCTTGCTGCCTTTTGAAATGCCAAAACTTGTTTTAGAAGAACTGAAAAGAAAATATGTAGGAATTTAGGGGAAATTTTTCAGAAACTACCCAGGTACTTGCAAAGCCCACAGGCACTATGACTCACACATTTTGCTCTGTTCTCAAAAGGAAAGTACATTTGTTCCTTGGAAGAAACTACCCACACAGATTGGTGTTTACTTCTGTGGCCTTCAAGCCAATGTGGATAGTTTTTGTTCTTCCCACCCTATCTTCATCTCTGGGAAATGTTTTCATGCACTGCAAGTAAAAGTGTGCTTGCTTTTACCTGAGGGAAAGATGAAAATTGTTCAAAAAGCCCTTTAATTCAGTTAGGGGTCCTTTTACTAAGCTGCATAAGCGCTTATGCGCACCCAACGTGCGTCAATTCCAAGTTACTGCCTGGCTACGCTTGGCCCGGGCGCTAATTTCATTTTTGACGTGCATCCACTTCATATGTCAGAAAATATTTTTATTTTCTGGCACGCAGGTGGTAATCGGCATTTGAACACGCGTTACCGCCAGGTTAACGTGTTAGACCTTACTGCTAATCAATGGCTGGTGGTGAGGTCTCAGACACAAAATGGATGCAGGCCAATTTTCATTTTGCCAAACGTCCATTTTCGGCACACCCAAAAAAAGGCATTTTTTATAGGTGCGCTGAAAAATGATTCTGTGCACGGGCAAAACATGCACCTACACTACTGCAGGCCATTTTTCAGCGTACCTTAGTAAAAGGACCCTTTAGATAGCTATAAACTCATTTAAATAGCTTCTGAAAATTTCCCCCAATCCTTTCAAATAATTCATCTGAACTTTGTTCTCAACAAATGTTAAGTATGCTATAGATAGCTCTCACTGAGCTTTGAGTAATGAGAATTTTATTATTGAGTCTGAGATAGCCATTGGGCTTTATTGGGCTTCCCCTGAAGAAGCAGAAGTGAAACGGGTTCCCCTTTGGGACAGCCCAGACATAAGCTAAGTTTTTCTCAGTCTCTTTAAAGCTCGCTTTATGCTATTTTGAGTATTGTGATTCATATTATAGATAAACAATAATGAACGTTGTTATAATGCCAATCCATATCGGCTGGTGATATTCAGGTTGATAAGAAAACAATTTGATAAAGCAATAAGTTTCAAATTAAAATAAAAAGAAGAAAAAAAAGTTAAAAAGAAACAATTTTGTTCATTTCAATAAATTGAAATGTGGAGGTTTTTATGAGCCAATGATAGATTCCAGCTGACTGAAGGAATTTTTCAATAAGATTGTTATCCTGATCTCGGCACCAACTGAGGCTCTTTTTCCTCCTTTCTAGGTAATCAATAGAAATCAAACAAAATTAAACATGGAAAAGAAAATAAGATGATATGTTTCTTATTGGACATAACAATACATTTCTTGATTAGCTTTCGAAGGTTGCCCTTCTCAAAGAAAGGCAACCTTCGAAAGCTAATCAAGAAATGTATTAAGTTATGTCCAATAAAAAAACGTATCATCTTATTTTCTTTTCCATGTTTTATTTTGTTTGATTTCTATAGATTCTACATGGAATGTTGCTATTCCACTAGCAACATTCCATGTAGAAGTCGGCCCTTGCAGATCACCAATGTGGCCGCGCAGGCTTCTGCTTCTGTGAGTCTGACGTCCTGCACGTACGTGCAGGATGTCAGACTCACAGAAACAGAAGCCTGCGCAGCCTTCTACATGGAATGTTGCTAGTGGAATAGCAACATTCCATCCATGTAGAATCTCCAATAGTAGCAACATTCCATGTAGAATCTCCAATGGTATCTATTTTACTGTCATAGTAATGCTTGAATGTTTTCACTTATATACACTGTCAGCTAGCACATTTGCTTATTTCCGATCTGAGGAAGAAGGGCAACCTTCGAAAGCTAATCAAGAAATGTATTAAGTTATGTCCAATAAAAAAGGTATCATCTTAATTTCTTTTCCATGTTTTATTTTGTTTGATTTCTATAGATTCTACATGGAATGTTGCTATTCCATTAGCAACATTCCATGTAGAAGTCGGCCCTTGCAGATCACCAATGTGGCCGCGCAGGCTTCTACATGGAATGTTGCTAGTGGAATAGCAACATTCCATGTAGAATCTCCAATAGTAGCAACATTCCATGTAGAATCTCCAATGGTATCTATTTTACTGTCATAGTAATGCTTGAATGTTTTCACTTATATACACTGTCAGCTAGCACATTTGCTTATTTCCGATCTGAGGAAGAAGGGCAACCTTCGAAAGCTAATCAAGAAATGTATTAAGTTATGTCCAATAAAAAAGGTATCATCTTATTTTCTTTTCCATGTTTTATTTTGTTTGATTTCTATTGATTACCTTTAAAAGTGGACTAACACGGCTACCACACCTCTCTCCTCCTTTCTAGGATATGGTTGTTTATCTCCTGAGTACGCTAGCTGGTATTTTGATCACTATTTTTTGTTTTGAGTAGCTCTGGCTTCAGCATTTGTGCTGCTTTTCAATTTGAAAATATTCAGGGATATCAAACAAATTTGCATGTTTATAAATTTCTAGCTAAATACCTGTTATCTTTTTAATATTCACCTTCTACTAGTGACGGCTGTACGCAATCGCAGACTTATTATATTTTGAAATATTTCCAGAGATACTGAGTTTCATTATTGATAGACATTCCTCGTAGTTTTTTTCACCACGTCATCCTTTAATTTTTCTTAACATATTCTTGAAATCTTGGTGCCCCGCAACATTTCCTCCTTCTCAGGCCTCCAATTATGTTCATATTTCTGTGACAACCAATGAAATAAAAAAGAGGACAACAAGAAATGATCCTTAGAGACTCCATCTTTGTAGATAAGGAAGACGTAGACATGTCCATCAACCGTTGGGAAGAGACTGTGAGACTAAGCATATGTTTTTGCAAACTGAACTCAATCATTACACTTTTGGAGTACTGTAGGGTAAAAAGGATCCCTAAAGGGTAAGGGTAATACTTTTGATAGAGGGTTATGGATTCAAAAAGAACTGAAGATATTTAATGACGATGAGATTCTTATAAATAAATGGAATTGTATAGAAAACACGTGCTTTTTAGATTTAATGGTACTTCTGACCCAGATGTCAAAGCAAAAAGCAGACAATATTTAAGAAGAGTATGATTCAGGGCTCTAATACATGGTTATAAGAGTGTATCATTAATAAAGGCCCTTCATTAACAGTTATCACTTTTTCTGGTTCCTGTCTAACAAGTAGTTCACTTCAGGATCTCAACTGCAGTATGAACAAGATCCGTTTCAAAAATAAAAGCATTATTCTCCGCCAACATTAACAATGGAATTCTTGAGATCAGCAATATAATAAAGATTACTGGGTAAAGTTATTCAGTTATTGGAGTGGAGGAGTGGCCTAGTGGTGAGGGTGGTAGACTTTGGTCCGACTCCTGGGGAACTGAGTTTGATTCCCACTTCAGGTACAGGCAGCTCCTTGTGACTCTGGGCAAGTCACTTAACCCTCTGTTGCCCCATGTAAACCGCATTGAGCCTGCCATGAGTGGGAAAGCGCGGGGTACAAATGTAAGTAAAATAAATAAACAACATGACTGTGATATTAACAGTCATCTCGTTTAGGGGCCCTTTTATGAAGTGGCAGTAAGCCCAACATGGGCTTACCACTCGCTAAAAGGGAAGTACCATTGGCCTACCGCAGCAGCCTGGCAATAGTTCTCTACCCCAGTGCTTGCCATTTCCGGCGCTGCAAAAATATTTCATGATTGGGTGCACGCTACCCGCGCATTAGTCCTCCGATACCTTTGTAAAAGGGCCCCTAAGAATAAATAACATACTTTCAATCACGCAATTAGTCACAATTAAAATTTTCATTGAGCTTCTTTGCTCTAAGTGCGGGCGAGGGGTGGGCTCTTTCTTTCATTCTCTCTGAGAGTGTCCCAAGATTCAGATATTTTGGTTGACCTTGTTTAAATTTTTGGAAGTCCTGTTGAGGACCCGGATACCGTTTTCCCCACTGGGTGCACTTCTGGATAAATATGAGGGTTTTTTTGCTTTAAACAGTAGGGGAGCACAACAATTAGTATGCAAAGCCTGTAGGCTGGGGAAACGGGTTATTTTATGTATGTAGAAGGGGGAATCTTCACCTGATTATTGGCATTGGCATAATAAACTACATGAGCTTATGATGCTGGAACACCGGGTGGTTGGGTTCTCTTCTCGTAGGCACAGGCAGTTCCTTGCTGAGAGGGGGGGACAGGGGGGACAAAAGTCCCCAGGACCGGGCCTCCGGAGAGGGCCCGGCGACACCGCAGTCCGACCCGCCCTCCCTCCGTCGCTCCCAGCACTAACCTGAAATGCCTCCTTTCACCAAGTTCGCAGCAAGCAGCAGCAGGGCAGGCCACTCCTTCCTTCCATGTCCCACCCTCGCCTGATGTAACGTCCGCGAGGGCGGGGCACGGAAGGAAGGAGAGGTCTGCCCTGCTGCTGCTTGCTGCAAACGTGCTGAAAGGAGGCGTTTAAGGTTAGTGCAGGGCCCGGCCTGGTAGCGGGTAGAGGGGAGCCGGCGACCTCGGGTGGGGGGGCCCGGCGACGACGACCCAGGGTGGTGGGGGGGTCCAGGGGCGGCCTTATCCCAGGCCCGGCTCTGGCTCTTGGCGGCCCTGGAGCTATATATACAGTCTCTGTCCACTAGAGCTCGAAGTTTTGTCTTAAATTCCTTTCCAGATTGTTGATTTGTTTTTTCCTTTTAGCATTAGGGAGGGGTGAGTATAGGTGGGGAGGCAGGGGGGGAGTTTTGGGGCATAATTTTCAGCACCTAGTCACAATAGCCCTGACAAAATAGCCTCGACAAAAAAGCCCTGACAAAACAGCCTTGTAACAAAATAACCCTTGACAAAATGGTCCCTCCCACAAAACAACCCTTAACAAAACAGCCCCCTAAGAAAAAATAACACATCACAAAAATAATAATAAACTACAACTGAAATCTTCACTGATAAAGACTCCTACCAGCATTCAATTGCATAAAGCATATATAAATAAACAAAATTCTATAGCTACAAACTGGTATTCATGATCTGTTCTGCTATTTAAAGAAACTATTCTTCCATCAATATGCTAATTAAAAAAAACAACAACAATATTTTCATCATTTTCATAGTCTTACCAACCTTATCCTGTTTGACAAGGCAAGATTATTAGGAAAAAAATGCAGTCCCATATTCTGGGCAGCCTGATCGGGCCCTTTTGTCGGGGGGGAGGGGGCTAATTTGTCAAGGGTTATATTGTGGGCAGGACGTTTTGACAGTGGCTGTTATGTCAGGAACTATTATGTCGGGAGTTTTTTTTTTGTTTTGGAGCTTTTTTGTCAGGACTATTTTGTTAGGGTTATTTTGACCAGGTACCACAAACAATCTATTGAAAGCACAAGACAGGGTTACAACAGCATACACCACTAACAAGGAGAAAGTAATTTAAAGGAGTCACAGCAATGATGTCACCTATGCAACAAGCTAGTGAGTTGGGCCTAAGAGTTTGCTCGGAGGAAAGGAATTTGAGTGGTGGAATACCTCAGGGATTGGTACTGGGACCGATTCTTTTTAATATATTTGTGAGCGACATTGCCAAAGGGTTAGAAGGAAAGATTTGTCCTTTTTTTCACATGACACAAAGATATCCAACAGAGTGGACACTACAGAGGGAGTAGAAAACATGAGAAGAGATTTACAAAAATTGTGAGGATGTGCAGAATGATTTACTTGGAGTGCAGAAATCCAAGAGATGTATGAGATTTTTATTTATTGCATTTGTATCCTACATTTTCCCACCTATTTGCGGGTTCAGTGTGGCTTACAATACATTGTGAATGGTGGAAATACAGTTTGTTACAACTTGGTTATGGATTACATTGTGAGGAGTTATGCGAAAACAAGTCAAAGTATAGTTAAGGGAATAAGGGATGAGAGTATTATTTTGTATTTATTTATTTAGATTTTGCTCACACCTTTTGCAGTAGTAGCTCAAGGTGAGTTACATTCAGGTACACTGGATATTTCCCTGTCCCAGGATGGCTCACAATCTAAGTTTGTACCTGAGGCAATGGAGGGTTAAGTGACTTGCTCAAGATCACCAGGAGCAGCAGTGGGATTTGAACCGGCCACGTCTGGATTACAAGACTAGTGCTCTAACCACTAGCCCACTCCTCCACTGATAAGCACAGAGCAGCAGAGACCTTGGGGTAATAGTGTCTGAGGATCTCAAGGTGGTCTGGGTAGTCATAAATCCAGATGATTGGACAAACCTACATGGACATCCAGTTGCAGAAGAAAACCTTTTTACCACCTACGGTAAACCAAACAAATTTGCTGATTACCAGGCCACCCTGTTTTCACATGTCTTCTAGCTCCCCCCTTCCAGGTCAAGTTTCTCTTTCTCCTGTTCCCCCCCACCCCCCATGGCCAGCAATCCAGCGTCTCTCATTCTCCCTTCTTCTGGTGACCCTCCAAACCTGCTTTTACAGTCAGCAAGCAATGAGCACAGTACCTCTATCTAGGCCTGGAGCCTCCCTCTGTAGCGTCCCGCCTCCTTTGATGGAACTTCCTATTTCCTGGATGGGACAACTTAGTGCTGCTGACTGTAAAAGCAGGTCTGGAGCGAGAGGGAGAATGAGAGATGCCGGTCTGGATAATTGGGCATCTGAATAGTCAACGTCATACTGTGATTAGCTGTACTTAATAGTTAGAGCAGGAGGCTGAGAACCAGGGAAGCTGGGATTCAAATCCTAACGTCACTACGTGAGTTCTTGGGCAAATCATTTAACCCTCCGTTGCCCCTGGTACAAAACTTAGATTGTAAGTTCTCTAGGGACAGGAAATGCCTACTGTACCTGAATGTAACTTGCCTTGTGCTACTACTGAGATCTAAATCCATATCCAAAATCCAGTAACAGATATAGCATGAAGCAGGGGTGTAGCCAGACTTTGGCGAGAGGGGGGTCCAGAGCCCGAGGTGAGGGGGCACATTTTAGCCCCCCTGGCGCCGCCAACACCCCCTCCCCGCCATTGCCGCCCCCCCCCCCGCCTCCGCCCCCCACCTCCGCCCCTCTTGACCTCCCCTCCCGCTGCCAACCCTCCCCCACAGAACGTCAGACTCAGAAACAGAACAAAGGAAGAAGAGGACCTCGGCTGGCGGGGGTTGGGGTCCCCCGCCAGCAAAGGTAGCAGACGGCGACAGCAGGTTGACGGCGGGAGGGGGGTTGAGAGGGTCATCGGCAGGGGGGTCCAGGGCCAAATCTACGGGTGCCCAGGCCCCTGTGGCCCCACGTAGCTACGCCCCTGCCGTAAAGTAATACAAAACACTACAAATGTCACTCAGAACCTACAGAGCAATTCTACTATACCATAATAGCAATAACTTCTCTGAGTCATATAACGAGGACTATGTAGGAAAACACAGCATCACAAACATTCAATGGGCACTAGAACATCAATAAACCCTATTGGAAAACTAAAGAAGCCAGGTTAGTACAGATTCATCCTGCACAATTAATATTAACAGACAACCATGTCACTTTCACACATACAGAACACAGGTAGACCCTCACCCATTATAGAATAAGTAACCTCAATCTAAAAATAGAAACAGGTAGAAAAAAATTTAACTGAAACCAGAATCTGACTACAGTACAACACCAGAAAAAGCACACATCCCTACACTGCGCAAAACAAAGTTAGCAGATGTAAATTTCAAAAACTGACAAATTCCAAGCACTACATTACAAATTGACAAATACAAATAAAATAAAAAAAATGGAAAAGATGATGATATCATTTTATTAGGCTAAATACATTTTTCAATTATCTGTCAGAGACCAAAACCTTCTTCTTGCTGATATGGTTTCCTGTTCTGACCAGAGAAAGCGGTTTTAGTTTTTGAAAGATAGTCAAAACTGAATTAAAAATTAGTCCAATAAAAAGATGGCATCTTATTTCCAGTTTCTATTTATATTTAACCTTTATTAATAAGGCTATCATACTACTTTAACCTAAAATAAAAATAAAATTATTTTTCCTACCTGTGTTGTCTAGCCCCAATATCTGGTTTCTGCTTTCCTTCTGTTCTCTTAACTCTCTTGCCAGGATACCGTTTGTCATTCTTTTCTCTCATCTTTTTCCTTTCAACTTTCTTTAATTTATTTTTCTGCCTGTCTGTCCAGATTTAATTCATTCTAGTCTTCAGTTTCCTCCTTTCTACTATGTCTACGTACAGCTTACCCTGGCTCTCCTATTCCACTTCTTATTCCTCAGTCTTTCACTAACTCTATCCTCGTTCTTTCTTTCTTCCCCTTTCCATTCAGAATCTGTGCTTTTTCTTCCCCATCCATTTAACATCTGCCCTCTTTCTAATTCCACCCTTTCTATCCAGCATCTGTCTCTCTTTTCACCTCCTTCCCATCCAGTATCTGCCTTCTTCTTCCCCTTCCATCCAGCATCTGCCTTCTTTATTATCCCCTTCCATCCAGCATTATGTCTCCCTTTTCCATTTGACATCTGCCTCCTCTCTTCACCTCCTTTCCATTCAGTATCTGCCCTCTCCTTCCCATCTAGTATCTATCTTCTTCTTTCCCCCTTCAATTTAGCATCTGCCCTCTTCTTCTGCCCTTCCATCCAGCATCTGCCCTCCTCCCCCTTCCTATTTAGCATCTGCTCTCCTTCTGTCCCCCCCTTTCTATCCAGCATCTGCACTCTTCTTCCCCCTTTCAACTAGCATCTGCATGTGGGAAAGAGGAACCCAAACCATAGTTACGTGATGCAAGGTTCCACATTAGGAGTCACCGCCCAGGAAAATGATCTAGGTGTCATCGTTGCTGATACGTTGAAACCCTCTGTTCTATGTGCAGTGGTGGCTAAGAAATATTATGTTAGGAATAGAATGTTAGGAATTATTAGGAAAGGAATGGAAAACAAAACTGAAAATGCTATAATGCAGTAGTTCCCAAACCTGGTCCTGGAGGCACCCAGGCCTGTCAGGTTTTCGGGATATCCACAATGAATATGCATAAGAGAGATTTGCATGCAGTGGAGCAAGTGCATGCAAATATCTCCCTGCACCGTTGCTGGGTGGGCCTGAGCCCAGGCCCACCTGTGGCTACACCCCTGATCTAAGTTTGTACCTGAGGCAATGGAAGGTTAAGTGACTTGCCCAAGATCACAAGGAGCAGTGGTGGGATTTGAACCAGCCACCTCTGGATTGCAAGATTGGTATTCTAACCACTAGGCCACTCCTCCACTATAGCAACATTCCATGTAGAATCTCCAATAGTAGCAACAGAATCTCAACATTCCATTTAGAATCTCAAACAGTAGCACCAAAATCTCAATAGTAGTAACATTCCATGTAGAATCTCAAATATTTCTTTATTTAGATTTTGCTCACACCTTTTTCAGTAGTAGCTCAAGGTGAGTTAAATTCAGGTACACTGGATATTTCTCTGTTCCAGGAGGGCTCACAATCTAAGTTTGTACCTGAGGCAATGGAGGGTTAAGTGACTTGCCCAAGATCACAAGGAGCAGCAGTGGGATTTGGACCAGCCACCTCTGGATTGAAAAAACAGTGCTCTAACCACTAGGCCATTTTATACTGTGAGAGCCCCTTTCACTAAGGTGTGTAGGCACCAACGCACGCCAAATTGGAACTACTGCCTGACTACCACGTGCCCAGGATTGGTAATTTCATTTTTGATGTGTGTCCAAAACACATGGTAGAAAATATCGCATGGAGCTTACCCAGCAGTATTCGGCAGTTTATGCGTTCTGGTCTCTTACTGCCCGGTTAGCGCGTGAGACCTTACCGCTAAGTCAGTGGGTGGCAGTAAGGTCTCAGGCCGAAAATGGATGCGCACTTGTTTTAATTTTGCCGCATGTCCATTTTCAGCCACAAAAAGCGATGCTTTCTTTCCAGGCACGCTGAAAACAAATGACCTGTGCGCGTCCAAAAACATGTGCCTGCACGAACACAGGCCACTTTTAGACATTCCTTAGTAAAAGGTCCCCTGAATGTTTTAATTGTCATCTGCTGAGGATTTTAGATTGTGTGGGATATAAATATTGTAAATAAACAATGTGTTTTTTCTAGCAGAAAAGGTGCCGGTGCTCAAATGCTAGGCCACCTTTCAGGAGTGGGGTGATCACTGAGGGACCCACCCCATAATAGCCAGGCCCCTTGCAACCAGTCACAGAATCTATGACAAGACAAAATTGGTGTGTAGGTCCTGAGCTCTTTGGGGTCCATGGGCCAGTTTTATCAGGCAAAGGAAAAGGTGCCGGTACTCAGTACCCTCAAGTACCCCCTCAAAAAAAAGCCCTGTAAATAAATAAATAAATAGGACTTGGTTAGTGCGTGAGCCATTACTGCCTACATACAAGGTGGCAGTAGGGACTCACGTTCTAACGGCCACACACTAATGAGGAAATTATCATGTGGCCATTGAACAAAAAAGCCAAAATTCACCCATTTTACCCATGCAGTAAAAATTGTCTTAGCATGGGAATGAACCATGTAACATGCACTAAGGCCACTTTTTAACGTAGTTTGGTAAAAGGCCCCTTAGCTTCACATAAGTGTCCTCAAAGAGTCACTATTGCAACTAGCGGCTCTTATAATGGCGCTAAGGGGGCTTTTTACTAAAGGTTAGAGCGCCTAGAGATCTGGAATCTAGGTGTATTCCATAACGTGCATAACTTAATTGGCTTAACAATCTAATCAGCATTTATAACAGCACTTAACATGTAATAATAAGTACTAATTGGTAATTAGAATTTACGCACACAACTCGCTAAGCATATTCTATAATGAACTGTGCCTACATTTTTATTTTATTTTATTCATTTGTTACATTTGTATCCCACATTTTCCCACCTATTTGCAGGCTCAATGTGGCTTACATAGTACCGTAAAGGCATTCACCAAGTCCGGTAGAGAAACAAATACAAGGTGATATTGTGGTCGGATAAAAATACATGTGTTTCAGGTGCAATGGGGGATCGAGGAGGGAAAGGTTATATGGAGGGGCATAATCGAACGCGAATGCCCATCTCCATGGGTGTCTATCTCCAAGGACGGATACGTGAAGGGGCGGGACAGACCGTATTTTCGAAAAAGATGGGCATCCATCTTTTGTTTCGATAATACGGTTGGTGCTGGGCAAATGCATTGGATTTGGGCGGATTTGAGCAGGGCAGAATCGTTTTTCAGCGATAATGGAAACCAAAGGCGCCCAGCTCAAAAATGAATAACTCTAAGGCATTTGGTGGTGGGAGTGGCCAGGATTCGTAGTGCACTGGTCCCACTAACTGAACGGAAAAAGCCCTTCCCTTACTAATCTGGAAAGGAACGGGCATGCATGAAGTAAATTGAATGCAAATGAGCTGCTCGCTGTTAGCTCATTTGCACACAATTTCCTTCCTAAGGAGGGTGCCCGAACTGCCCAGATGACCACCGGAGGGAATTGGGGATGACCTCCCCTGACTTCCCCAGTGGTGATTAACCACCTCCCACCCCGAAAAAAATGTTTCAAACTTTTGGGTTTTTTTTAGAGTATGTCCTTTGCTATGCCTCTGTCCCTGTGACAGCAGTTGAAGATGTCCTTCCCTGCAACAGCAGTTGAGAATGTCCAAAATGTCTCCAACACCCTCTTTTTTTATTTATTTGGATTGTGGATCACAAGTAGCAGCAGTGTGATTTGAACCAGCCACCTCTGGATTGATAGACCAGTACTCTAACCACTAGGCCAGTCTGCCACTCCTCCATGCCACTTCCTTGAAATTTGGCTGTCCCTGTAGGGGGGCAGTTCAGGATGTCCAAAATGTTTGAAAGAAGGATGTCCATGCCTTCATTATGCCTCTGCTGACACACACATACCTCCCCCTCCCAGGGACCTACATACTGCCCCCCCCCCCCCCCCCCCACAGTGATGGCCAAATTTCAAGGAAGTGGAATGGAGTAGAGGAGTGACAGATGGTCTAGTGGTTAGAGTACTTGTCTAGCAATCCAGAGGTGGCTGGTTCAAATCCCACTGCTACTACTTGTGATCCACAGTCCAAATACATAAAGAGGGTGTTGGAAGCAGGACATCTTCAACTGCCATTGCAGGGACAGAGGCATAGTGAAGGATATATTCTTAAAAAAAAAAAAAGTTTGTAAAGTTATTTTTTTCCGGGTGGGAGGTGGTTAATCACCACTGGGGAAGTCAGGGGAGGTCATCCCCAATTCCCTCCAGTGGTCATCTGGGCAGTTGGGGGACTTGTTCATGAGAAAAAAGGGTCCACAAAAAACGGCCCAAATTCTTGCTTCTGCCACCCTTCTTTTTTCCATTATCGGCAGAGGGCGCCCATCTTTCCTCAGCCGATAAACACGCCCCAGTCCCGCCTTCACCACACCTCTGACATGCCCCCGTCAACTTTGTTCGTTCCTGCGACAGAGGCGCCCAAAATCAGCTTTCGATTATACTGATTTGGACGCCCATGAGAGAAAGGCGCCCATCTCCCAATTTGGGTCGAAATATGGGCGTCTTTCTCTTTCGAAAATAAGCTGGATGGTGTCCATTACGAGCTTTTGTTTAGCTGTGTTGCAGTGTAGGAATTTAATACACGCGGTTCAAAAGGGACGTCGCTATGGGCAGGGAAACGGGCATTTCATGGGCATTCCCAAATTTATGGGCATAGTTCTACAATATGGCCCAGTGCATGTAAAACTACACACAGGGATTTACTGCATATTTTCATTTGTGTAAATGGATGCGTGTAGTTTTAGGCACTGGGATATCAACTAAGCATATTCTATAAATCTAGGTGCAACTTAAGAATACGCTTAGGTGGACCATGCAGATTTTATAGGCACCTTATATAGAATCTGGCCCTTTATGCCTATGGGCTCTGCCGCAGATAACTTGTGCTAATCTTTAGTAAAAGATCCTCTATGTCTTTTGAAAATATTTTATTGTAAGATCTGATTCCATTGAGATTATAAATCCTTTAAAAGTGCTATGATTATATGTAGTGGCCCTTTTCTTGTGGCTCTGGAGTCTCTTTTAATATGAGTAATTTTTAATTTTTCAGGGGCCCTTGTACTAAGCCGCACAAGCATCTACGCGGGCCCAACACATGCCAAATAGAGTTACCGCCTGGCTACCATGTGGCCCTTGCAGTAATTTCATTTTTGGAGCGCGTCCGCTACATGCACCCAAAAAATATTTTTTTATTTTCTGGCGTACATCAGATATGCGCACCAAGTGGCATTTGGCACGCGTAGGTCATTACTGCCTGGTTACTGCATGAGACTCTACCACTAGGTCAATGGCTGGAGGTAAGATCTCAGACCCAAAATGGACGCGCGGCAATTTTCATTTTGACGCACGTCCATTTTCGGCAAAAATGTTAAAAAAGCATTTTTTGCAGGTGCGCTGAAAAATGATTCTCCACACGTCCCAAAACACACACTACCACAGGCCTTTTATCAGTGCACCTTAGTAAAAGGACCCCTCAGTGTTTTGGGCTTTGCAATAATATTTGTTATAAGGTTTGATTTGTAATAAGTGGAATTTTTGTAGTTTAATAATTATTGTTCTTTCCGCATAATCATTTTTGCTTCCCCCAAAATTGTTTTTGGCATATGAAATTAAAACCAAAGAACCAAAATGAGTAGGCTTCAAAGGCCTAGTGAAGGTTGTTAACAAAATGTTCTTATGTTCTCACAGAAAAAAAACACAGTATATTGTTAAAGTGCAGATAACACTTATCTGCAGACAGTGAAACAAAGCTTACAGGAAACTTTTCAGAGATCTTCAATGCTGACAGAGAAAATTATTAGTTTCTGAAAGCAGATGCTGCTTCCTCTGCAGTGAACATGTTTCCACGTTATAATCAATCATGATCTGCCCAAAAAGGAACCAAAACTTTTTTTTGAGATGCCAGTGTTCATGAGTAAAAAGAAAAAATATCGCATGAAATGTAAATGACATAGGCTTAAGGTTGATCTTTGTCTTTCTCATCCTTCCCCTGCTTAAACCTCCTCCATAATGTTTCAAAGTAATGGTGAACTATACTGCAAGTCAAGTTCACACTTAACAAAATGCAATGTGGAGCTGGTTTGATAGCAAATCCTGTGCATTGATATGTGGAAAGTCCGTGGTTTGTTCCCTAAGTCGGGGTCTTCTGAAAAACGAAGTCACTGAAAAACAAAATCAAACTCTCAGGAGTATGGATAGACTCACACCTCAATATGTCCTCACAAATAAACAATCTGATACGTGAAAGCTTCTTCAAATTAAAAGTCTCCAGCACATGAACCATCTACTTGACCAAACCCATTTCTGCATTAGTGTACTACTACTACTACTACTTAGCATTTCTATAGCGCTGCCAGGGTTACGCAGCGCTGTACAAGTTTAAACATGGGGAAGGACAGTCCCTGCTCAAGAGAGCTTATAATCTAAAGGTAAAAACTATGTAGTCAGTGTAGGTATCAGGAATGGGAAGGTGGTTAGGCACCAAAAGCAAGGGAGAAGAGATGGGCCTTGAGTAAGGACTTGAAAATGGGCAGGGAGGGTGCATGGCGTATGGGCTCAGGAAGTCTGTTCCAGGTATAAGGTGATGCGAGGCAGAAGGGGCGGAGTCTGGAGTTAGCGGTGGTGGAGAAGGGTACAGAAAGTACTACTTACTACTACTACTTAACATTTCTAGAGTGCTACTAGGGTTACGCAGCGCTGTACAAATTAACAAATAAGGACAGTCCCTGCTCAGAAGAGCTTACAATCTAAAGGACGAAATGTCAAGTTGGGGTAGTTTAGATTTCCTGAGAAAAGGTGTAGTGATTAGGTGCCGAAGGCGACATTGAAGAGGTGGGCTTTGAGCAATGATTTGAAGATGGGTAGGGAGGGGGCCCGGCGTATGGGCTCAGGGAGTTTGTTCCAAGCATGGGGTGAAGCGAGGCAGAAAGGGCGAAGCCTAGAGTTGGCGGTGGTGGAGAAGGGTACTGAAAGGAGGGATTTGTCAAGAGAGCGGAGGTTACGGGTGGGGACATAAGGGGAGATGAGAGTAGAGAGATAAGGAGGGGCTGCAGATCGAGTGCATTTGTAGGTGAGTAGGAGAAGCTTGAACTGTATGCGGTATCTGATCGGAAGCCAGTGAAGTGACTTGAGGAGAGGGGTGATATGAGTATATCGGTTGAGGCGGAAGATAAGACGTGCGGCCGAGTTCTGGATGGACTGAAGGGGGGATAGATTGCTAAGTGGGAGGCCGGTGAGGAGTAGGTTGCAGTAGTCAAGGCGAGAGGTAATGAGAGAGTGGATGAGAGTTCGAGTGGTGTGCTTGGAGAGGAGGGGGCGAATTTTGCTAATGTTATAGAGGAAGAAGCGACAGGTCTTGGCTATCTGCTGGATATGTGCAGAGAAGGAGAGGGAGGAGTCGAAGATGACACCAAGGTTGCGGGCAGATGAGACAGGGACGATGAGGGTGTTATCAATTGAGATAGGAGTGATTTGTCCTGAGAGCGGAGGTTACGGGTGGGAACATATGGGGAGAGGAGGGTAGAGAGGTAATGGGGGGCTGCAGATTGAGTGCACTTGAAGGTCAATAGGAGAAGCTTGAACTGTATACGGTAGCGGATCGGGAGCCAGTGAAGCGACTTGAGGAGAGGGGTGATATGAGAGTATTGGTTCACGTGGTAGATAAGACGTGCGGCGGAATTTTGGACAGATTGAAGGGGGGATAGGTGGCTAAGCGGGAGGCCAGCGAGGAGAAGGTACATAGTACATGCTATGGTTCTTACAGAACTTTACTATTGCAATACAGTCTTTTTAGGACCACCAGACAAATCACTGAAATGTCTGCAAATAGTCAAAAATGCAGCAGCTAAATTGATAGGAGGAGGTCACTGGTCTGATCATGCTACACTATTTCTCATCAAGCTACACTGGCTACCCATTAAAAGCAAGAATAGAATTCAAAGCTACTAACAATGATCTTTAAAAGTCTCTATGGCCTGTCACCTTCCTACATTCGGCACCTCGTTCAACTACATCATACCAAAAGAACCCTAAGATCCTTAAAGGAGATCAAACTGGTTATTCCAACTTCACAAGAATGCCGAAGAAAGAAAACTCACAATATGGCAATTACAGGCAAAGGAGCAGAACTGTGGAACTTACTACCGCGAGACATAAGATTAATAACATACTATCTGCATTTCAGACACTCAGTTAAAACTTGATTATTCCAGAAACACTTTGGCTCAACCTCAGAAAAACTAGCCCCAAATCTACACAAAACACGGAGGATAAAACATGAAATCAGCTGCTAAACCTAGCAGAACACTCACATGGAACCTAAACTTGTCCCGATAAAAATGGCAAAGGGTCTACATTATAGACTATCAAGTTTCATATTAAATATGATCTTACATAAACAATTATGCTCAACCATGTCTAGCTTATTAATAAGATGTAATGTAATAATGTTTACTGTTTACGGAACAGTTCCACTATAAGTTATTACTAATTAATGGTAGCTAATCTTTTGATAACATAGTGGTAAATATAAACTGCTTAGAACTTGTTGGTAAAGCGGATTATAAATGCCCGCAAATAGGTGGGAAAATGTGGGATACAAATGCAATAAAATAAATAAATAAATTAAATTAAATTCTGTTCTTCCAGTTTGCTGAGGCTAGGGATACTTCAGAGTGCCTCAGGACACCTGGTGACACCTGGTGGATGGATTCAAGGTTCATAGTTGCAGTATTCTGGAAAGGAACTAGTGGATAGCTCCTGGACATTGACCAGCATGTTCCCAGGCCAACCAGCTTCCTTGCCAGCTACAGGGCACTGGTTACAGGAAGCAGGAACTCCTTCAATGACTCAGCAATCTGGTAGCAGCAATGGAAAAGATGGGGAATGCTCCTGCCACTCCAATGGTTACATGGAGCACTTGAGGCCCACAACCTAATGACATAGTAACATAGTAACATAGTAGATGACGGCAGAAAAAGACCTGCATGGTCCATCCAGTCTGCCCAAGACAAACTCATATGTGTATACATTACCTTGAATTTGTACCTGTCCTTTTCAGGGCACAGACCATATAAGTCTGCCCAGCAGTATTACCCGCCTCCCAACCACCAGTCCCGCCTCCCATCACCGGCTCTGGTACAGACTGTATAAGTCTGCCCTCCCCTATCCTCGCCTCCCAACCACCCCCCTCTTCCCCCCAACTGCTCCACCACCCAATTTCAGCTAAGCTTCTGAGGATCCATTCCTTCTGCACAGGATTCCTCTATGCATATCCTCTATGCATAATGAGGAATACAAGTGCCCCTCATGCAGGGTGCCTCAGGTGGTTGCCCATCTCACCTGCCTCCACCAACAGCCATGCCAAGTACTCTCACTCCAATGATCAGACAAGATACATAAGGGACATGGAAAAATGTAAAATAGAAGGGAAAATCCTTGGGTAGTTGCTCATGACACCAGTTTCCAGTCCTATCTGCTGCTAAATAGGAGGTACAGAGATGCAGGAAGAAATTGCCAGGTCCAAAATAGTAAAACAAAAAACAACAAAATAGGGGTTTTTTTCACCATTTTGTACAGAACTTTGTATTCAAAGATGGAAAAATGCTGAACAATTACTTGAAAAAAATATATATAGTGGGGCAGCCTAGGGGCCATTGCAGTGGACTTCATATAAAAGGTCCCAAGGATACATTTCACCATAACCCCCTTGCACTGTATGGTGAGCCCTCCAGGAGCAGAGAAAAACCTACTGTACCTTACTGTACACCACCACAATAAATCTCAAGCTTGCAGATGTCATCTGTATGTAGGTACGTTAGATATTTAATGTGTTTTGGAGGGCTCACATGTTCCACCAAAAGTATATAGAATCCAGGGAATAAGCCTTTTTGAACTAAGTTTGGTTGTTTGATAGACTCTGGATGATTTGCTAAAGGACAGTAAGTCCATTTTATACTATTTGTATTCATTTTGGCTCTTGGTATTTGCTATGAATTTTACTGATTGGATGTGATAATTGCTTGCACAGCTGTGCACATTTACTGAATGGACTGAGCTTCATTTGATGTCTGCCTCAGTCACTGAACGGATTGAGTTTGATTTGCAGATTGCCTCACACACTTCAGCACAGTGATGCACTGATTTTTAATGTTATTATTATTTACTTCCCACACTGCTATTATTGTATATTACAAGCAATATGTACACTTTGACACTTAGGTTGGTAATTCTGATGTATGATGGTGTCTTGCATGGTTCTTAATATGATTTAAATTGATCTTATGTTTGTTTTTAAATATGATTTATAATTTGAATATTTGTTTTATAATACTTTCTTGTATATATGATTTTACTTTGATTGTTTTATTTGACAGTTTTGTCTCTGACGCAGCCTTCTGGGTGAAACGTGGCCATGTTGGTGAAATTAAAGTTCTTATTTTCCATATTTGATGATCTGCTGTTTTATTTTACTGTGTTTGCATCACAGATCTCCTGCCTCTGGTTACTACCAGGTTGATGTCGCTCAGTAGAGGATGGTGATTAAAGGCAGCCTACACAACTTTTTGAGATATGCAGGGCTTCTGGGCTTGAGATTTCTTTTTAAAACCATAGAATGTGATTATTTAAATTGTCCAAAGATAGCAAATACTTTCTACCTGGAATGTTTTCTAAATCACAGTTCAGAACAAGAACAGTGCCGGGCAGACTTCTACTATCTGTGCCCTGAAAATGGCAAGGACAAATGAAGATCAGGTATACATATGAAGTATCACATCATAAACTCATTACATATGGTAACTTGTTAGGCAGACTGGATGGACCATACAAGTCTTTATCTGCTGTCATCTACTATGTTACAGTTTTGTATAATGCAAGCTCCAGGGTTTAATTTCAGGGGTCCTTTTACTAAGGTATGCCGAAAAATAGCCTGCAGTAGTGTAGGCACGTGTTTTGGGCGTGCGCAGATCCATTTTTCAGCGGGCCTGCAAAAAATGCCCTTTTAAAATTTTTGCTGAAAATGGACATACAGCAAAATCAAAATTGGCATGTGTCCATTTTGGGTCTGAGACTCACGCGGTAAATTGGGCAGTAACGACCTATGCACATCAAATGCCACTTGGTGTCCGATACGCGCATCTGAAAATAGTTTTTCGGACGCGCACCAAAAATGAAATTACCACAAGAGCCATGTGGTAGCCAGGCGGTAACTCCATTTTGGCGCACGTTGGGTGCACGTAGACGCTTACACAGCTTAGTAAAAGGGCCCCTCAATGAATAAATGCTGAGAAGTAAAATATACATAAAAATATAAACATACCAATTCATGCATGATAGGGTTAGCTATATAATTGGGCACCCAGTTTCAGAGAACAGAAAGGCACGACTGTATTTTATAAAGGCACACAGGCACTTATGTTACTTTATAAATATTCACTCAGCAATTTCCATGTTATCCCCGTTTACTCAATAATAAGGATCAATAAATGAATATTATGAATACACTGTGAGAATATTGATTATGTGAAAAAGTGATCTGATATATAGTGTCTGGGATAACATGGAAATTGCTGAGTGAATTAATCCCCACACAAGTGATACATGGTTACTTTATAAATATTAGCACAAATCCACCTGCTTGAGAGCAGGTGACAATGTTAGTACGTACTTCATGTACATTTTACAAAATATGCATACACCTCTTAACATTCCTACTGTAAAAACAGTACATGCTGCCTGCATCACACATACTTTTAGGCATGGTCTAATTTTTTTCCATTTATATGCCTAAAACAATGTGATAAGCATGAAAATGGTTTATAAGATTACCCCCCACGTGTTTAAAAATCCATGCAATCAAATACAATTCATTTTAGATAGAATTGCTGGGTTTAATTTAGGACATGATTTCTGTTTCCTGCAGTCACTTCCTCTCGGTTCCAGTTCTCAAAGTAAAAAGCTGAAAACCAGAATGTTTCCAGAGCCACTTCCTGAGACAGTCAGTCAACCCTGTATGTCCAGGTAAAGCATGGCAGCTGTGTCAGGCTTCCAGGTTTATACAGTAATAGTCTTCTTAGGAGAATTTACAACGATGCATGGTAAGTTTATTGATGTGTTGCAAAATTTCTTGTCAAGAGTTTCTTGCCAATTCTGCTCTGCAGGTTGATACTCTGTTTTATGAAATAATCGATCCAAGGGCTCTTGAGAGCCCCCACTAGCATATCAGTATTAACCCCCCTATTTACTAAGTCACGCTAGCAGCTGCGGTGCGCTAATGCCAACATAGCCCATTCACTTTGAAGGGTCACAAGGGCGACAAGTCTTGATAAGCAAGTAGTTGTAATGCAATTTGATATATCAAGTGCATTTGGTTGATCCCAATCTTATTGACTTTGCTCTGCTACTATGGAATTGGAGGTTCAGTTGTGAATTGGTTTAAAGGATTCCTGAGGAATCGGTCTTACCAGGTTATAATGAAGGGATTTCAATCTAACGCCTGGGTTCCTAATTGTAGTGTGCCTCAAAGCTCTCCAATTTCTCCTCTTTTGTTTAATATTTATTTTTTTGTTGCATTTGTATCCCACATTTTTCCACCTATTTGCAGACTCAATGTGGCTTACAATAATATATCATTGTAACAGCGCCAATCAAGAGTAGATAAACAATTGGTTACGTAAAGAGCAAATGAAACATAATGGATATAATCAAAACAATAAATCAAAGGGCAGACAGATTATCAAGTAATTGGTGATGTGTTGGAATTCCTATTATTGATTATTATGGGAAGTCTTGTTATAAAGGAAATGGATATAATCAATTCAAAAATCAGAAGGCGGACCTCATTGGTTTTTTTATTGTCTATTTCAGGGTTTTGCCCTTTTATATATGCAGATGACATAACAATGCCGTTGGAGGATGTGATACCTGCTATTAAAAGAGGATTAGATGTATTGGAAACTTGGGCCCTGAGATTTAAGTTGAAACTCAATAGAGATAAAACTACGTTTCTGGTACTGAGTAGTCATTTTAATAGTTTGTTATTGAGCAAATTCATTGTAAATGGAGCTAACTATATGCTAGAGAAAAGACATAAATTTTTGGGAGTTATTTTTGATAACTCTATCTTTTAAATCACAAATACAAGCAGTTTCTAAGAAGGCAGTGGCGTTCCTAGGGGGGCTGACACCCGGGACGGAACACCAATGCGCCCCGCCCCCCGGGTGCAGCGCCCCCCCCGGAACAGTGCGACGCCCCCCCCAGCGAAAGAACCTCCGGGTGCACGCCGCTGGGGGGGGGGGTGCCGCGTGCCTGCCGGCTCTTCGTTTTCATGCTCCCTCTGCCCCGGAACAGGAAGTAACTTGTTCCGGGGCAAAGGGAGCATGAAAATGAAGAGCTGACAGGCGCGCGGCACCCCCCCCAGTGGCGTGCATCCGGGGCGGACCGCCCCCACCGCCCCCCTTGGTACGCTACTGTAAGAAGGTGTTCAGAATGCTTTGGAAACTCTCAGAATACAATCTTATTTTGAACCTCAGGTCTTTCAAATAATTATTCAGTCACTGACGTTGGCACATCTAGATTATTGCAATGTTATCGATACAGGGTGTCGTACTTTTCTGTTGAGAAGGTTGCAAATGTTGCAGAATACAGCCTTATTTGTAGGGGGGTCTAGATGTGAAAGAAATACACTTTTATTGGCTCATTTGCATTGGTTACCACTAGAGGTTAGAGGCTAGAGCAGTGGTGTGCTGGAGCAGGCTCGCAATAGCCGGTTGTTAAGTTTTTAAGAATTTTGGGAGCCGGTTGTTAAAGTAAGGCCCTCCATGGCTACTTTAAGAACTGGCTCCCAAAATGTGGGCTTGGGCCCCCTGCTGAATTCTCTTTTACTTTGCTGGTGGGGATGCTGAGCCCTGCCAGCCAAGTAAATAGACTACTGCTGCTCCCCGCTCCTTGTTTCCAGCTCTGGGCAGCAGGCTGGGACTTCTCCAGCATGTGTGAGAAGTTTCAGCATGCTGCTCAGAGCAAGACGTTGGGAGTGGTGGCAGTCCATTTATTGGCCCGCACGAAGGGAGGGAGGAGAGAGAGGCAAGTGTTGCTCCCCCTCCCCCGGCCACCCCTGGCCCTTCCAACTGCAGAGCTGGCTACGTCCGGAGAAAGAGCCTGTTGTTAAAAATTTACCAGCACACCCCTGGGCTAGAGTGATATTTAAGACCTGTGTACTGGTATTTCAAATATTGCATGGTCAGGCTCCAACTTATATGCAGGATCTGATTAACATTTTACCAAAGAATTGTTGTGTCTTGTCTAAAGAATTTTTGGTTTTGCAATTTCCTAGTGCGAAAGGGGTGAAATAGAAGAAATTATTTTCTTCATCCTTTATATTTCAGGCAGTGGACTGTTGGAACTCTTTACTCACACCTGTGAGATGTGTGACTGGTTATAGGCAGTTCTGCAAACTTTTAAAGATTTTTTTTTGTTTCAAAAATTTGTGTTAGTTAAATGATGCACTATTGTTTTAATAAGAATTTATAATTATTTTCACATTTGTTTTTTTTCCTTGAATATACCTAGAGGGGCCTAATTGAACGAAAACGCCTATCTCCATGGGCGTTTATCTCCGAGAACGGGTCCGTGAAGGGGTGGACCGAACCGTATTTTGGAAAAAAATAGACGCCCATGTTTTATTCAACAATGTGTGAGCTGGGCGTTTTTGTTTTTCAGCGATAATGGAAAATGAAAGCGCCCAGCTCAAAAACGAATAAATCCAAGACATTTATTCGTGGGAGGGGCCAGGATTCGTAGTGCACTGGTCCCCCTCACATGCCAGGACATCAACCGGGCACCCTAGGGGGCACTTTTACAAAACCAAAAAAACAGGTAAAAGAGCTCCCAGGTGCATAGCACCCTTCCCTTGTGTGTTGAGCCCCCCAAATCCCCCTCAAAACCCACTGCCCACAAGTCTACACCATTACTATAGCCCTAAGGGGTGAAGGGGGGCACCTATATGTGGGTACAGTGGGTTTGGGGGGGTTGGACGACTAATAAGCATTAAGCAGCACAATTGTAACAGGTAGGAGGGATGGGCCTGGGTCCACCTGCCTGAAGTCCACTGCACCCCCTAATAACTCCTCCAGTGACCGGCATACTGCTGCCAGGGAGCTGGGTATGACATTTGAGGGTGAAAATAAAAAGTTGTGAAACATCATTTTTTTGTGGTGGGAGGGGGTTAGTGACCACTGGGGGACTCAGGGGAGGTCATCCCCGATTCCCTCCAGTGGTCATCTGGTCATTTAGGGCACTTTTAGGGGCCTTATTCGTGGAAAAACAGGGTCCAGGAAAAGTGCCCTAAATTCTCGCTAAAAACGCATATTTTTTCCATTATCAGCGAAAGGCGCCCATCTTTGTTCGGCAGATAACCACGCCCCAGTTTCACCTTCGCCACACCTCTGACACGCCCCCATCAACTTTGTCCGCATCCGCGACGGAGTGCAGTTGAAAACGTCCAAAAACCGGCTTTCGATTATACCGCTTTATTCGTTTTTGTGAGATAAACGTCCATCTCCCGATTTAGGTCGGAACTTGGGCGTTTTTCTCGTTCGATTATAAGCAGGCTAGTCTAATCCTGTTGTAAACCAACCTGAACTTCAAAGTATGGTGTGATCTATAATATAGTTTCTATTGTATCGTCTTTTTAAACTAATACAGCTATGGATACAGATGAAAATTTCAAAATGATCAGTTTCAATGAACATATTGAATTTACATGGACAGCTGGAGAAAATTGTTCTATAAGGAATCTTACCTTTTCTTATAAGTAAGTATTACTCTTTAATACCTTCCCTATTACTTAAAAGGGTCTATATAGTAGACATTTTTCCCCACAGACAAAACAAAATGGAAAAAAAAACTCAAAGTAATTTCAACAGTAGATCAAAACATGCTGCCTATGATTGACTGACGATTATAAGTCATGCCTTTTTGCATAAGTAAAGGGGTTCACCTTCAGAGGCTGGACAAAAATCCACACTGTAATATCTGGGACAGGTTCTGGGAGTAGAAACTGCAATAGCTGAGAGTCTTAGGCCTACAGAATCACACACTTCACTCCAAAGATAGTTCACAATCCAGGTATTTGTACCAAACCAGAGAAGATTATTGATGGACAATAGCACAGCAGAAAAACTCCACAGTTTCAAACCTTCAGACCTTTGCAAAACATCCAAAGTCGGACTTAGACATCATATTGAAAACGTCCCTCCACATAACACACAATGAGGGGCATAATCGAACGCGAACGCCTATCTCCATGGGTGTCTATGTCCGAAAACGGGTACGTGAAGAGGCGGGACAGACCGTATTTTCGAAAAAAATGGATGTTTTTCAGCTGGGCGATAATGGAAACTAAAAACGTCCTAATCCAAGCCATTTGGTCATGGGAGGGGCCACGATTCGTAGTACTGGGCACCCTAGAGGTCAGTGCTGTGGACTTCAGACAAAGCTCCCACATGCATAGCTCCCTTACCACGGGTGCAGAGCCCCCAACCCCCCTCCCCCAAAACCCACTACCCACAAATGTACAACACTACCATAGCTCTTAGGAGTGAAGGGGGCACCTACATGTGGGTACAGTGGGTTTTGGAGGCCTCCCATTTACCAGCACAAGTGTTACAGGTAGGGGGGATGGACCTGGGTCCTCCTGGCTGAAGTGCACTGCGGTACCCACTAAAAGTGCTCCAGGGACCTGCATACACGCAGGCCTCTAGGACTTGTTGCTGCTATATAACATTGGCACACCAGTTGACACCTGAAGACTAATCTCTCCGAAAACGTCCTTTATTGGAATAAGCACTCTTACTCACAGTTAACTGCGGATCAGAGGTTGTGCCCCACTGGCAACGAGTCTCCCTGGTACTGAGATTAGCAGTAGGTCCGAGCTGGCAGAATGCTGTACAATGCCCTCTTTCAGCCACATTCAAGGTAAGAACTAAGTTCTGTAACGTGGCTAACACGTGAAAGGGATCTAAAACTGGCTTACAAAAATGGCCACTACCTCATGGACTACAGGGCACACTCTGACCCAGTAAGCAGGGGGAAAAGCACCATGGGAGTAGAGCCTACCAACTACCAACATCGTGAGCATTTGCCACAAGCTACTGGAATCACGGAGCCCAATACCCTACACCCACCACAATGCATTGCTGATGTGACTCTGCAGTGCGCATAACAGAAAAGGTGTCACACTCACCCGAGAGCCACATCATAACCAGGGAAAGGCTGTCACAGGATAGAACACATTCTGCTGTCATGGAGGTGGGTACGGCATTTGAGGCTGGCATAGAGGCTGGAAAACAAAGTTTTTAAAGTGGGTTTTTTTGGTGGGAGGGGGTTAGTGACTACTGGGGGATTACGGGGAGGTCATCCCCGATTCCCTCCAGTGGTCATCTGGTCAATTGGGGCACTTTTTTGGGACCTGCTGGTGAAAAAAAAGGGTCCAAAAAAAGTGACCCAAAATCGCGGTAAAAACACCTTTTTATTTTCGATTATCAGCTAAAGACGCCCATCTCTCCTCGGCCGATAACCACGCCCCAGTTCCGCCTTCACCACGCCTCCGACATGCCCCCGTCAACTTTACCCGTTTCTGCGACGGATTGCAGTTGGAAACGCCCAAAATCGGCTTTCGATTATACCGATTTGGGCGCCCACGGAAGAAAGAAGCCCATCTCCCGATTTGGGTCGCAATATAGGCGTTTTTCTCTTTCGATTATAAGCAGGAATGTATGTTCCTCATATATCACTACAGGAAGTGATTGCAGCACTAAACAAATCCTGAGAAGTGAGAATAACATTTTTAGAACTATGCTATAGAGACCAGAATAAGGCCTGCCGGGAAGAGAACAGTGTCAGACGTACTTTTTAAAAAATAGTCTTCTGTGTTCTTATCATCGTGTCTGCTCAGACACCTTCATTCCTTCTGGAAATTGTGGAGCACTTGCCAGTCTGTTTTCCAAGACATTCCATAATGTCTACAACACCAAAGAGCCCTCCTGTACTTGGAAAGTTTCCTTCCTCAATATATAAATACATATTCATAGGGAAAGTACTTTCATAGAGACCTAGGGCTATTTACAATAAAAACATGGAAAGAAGTTCTTTTCTCAACCTGTATATAAGAGTCTCTCATTTCTGAAAGAGTTTAAAAACATATTGACATCACAGGAAACAGGATGAAACATTACAAAGTCCTTCATATGTCCTTTCAGTCTATCATTTTCTAATCTCTTTCAAATCACATGCTAATGAACTATGGTGAGATTCTCTACTATTATTTTTTTTTAAAGTGTACTTTTCTCAAAAAAAAAAAAAAAGTGTACTTTTCTCTTTCAGATATCAAAACTGCAAAACAGGTATGAAATATACATGCAGAACCACTCTTTCAAAGCAAGCATGTCCAATCTGTATACAGTGAAACCTCAGTTTTTGTTGACCGGTTATCGTCAGTTTCGGTTTTCGTTGATTTTTTTTCAGTGAAAAATTTGTGTCGGATTTCGTCGGTTGCCTCAGATTTCATTGGCGTGCCCACGTGACCTCGCTGCTAATTTTGCAAAAACAAAGGGCGACCCATGCGTTCTCCTGCTCATTGTGGCGTTGTTTCTCATTGTGTGAGCATCACCCCACGCGTCTAACGCAACGCACGCAAGTTAAAATCACATGTGCTCAAATCTCATTTTCCCTGTTAAGTGTTTCCCTTGCTAATAAGTTAACCCTTTCCCTTTAGCTCCATCATGGGACTATATTTATTCTCTATAAAATGTGTTTTTGGTATGTATTTTGGAGTGTCTAGAACGAATTAATTGGATTTACATTGATTCATATGGAAATAATTGCCTCGGTTTTCGTCTGTTTCGGTTTTCGTTGATTGTTTTCGAACGGATTATCAATGAAAACCGAGGTATCACTATATACTCTTTTCTCACAGATTTTTTGATCAGATGTGCATACACTGATCTACACCTACTGTTGACATGGGCATATTTTCCATGAAAGATTCCCTACATATATTTAGGGCATTCTCTCCCAATACCCCACTACCTGAAAAAAGTCTTTCATTTAGGTGTGTACATTTACATGCCTATATGTTAGCAATTTTCAGAAGCCCCTCTTCTATGCATAAAACCTTATTTTATGTGTAACCCTGGTACTGGATGCCAGCCAAGCTCTTTAGGTTAGGCACCTGGACCAGGGCATACAAAACGCAATGTCTCTATTGAGCAGGTTGGGCCAAGCTAAATTGCGGAGGGCCAGAGGGGGTATTCTCTCTTTCCCTTCTCCGGAAGACTCCTCACGGCAACCTCTGCTCCTCAGAACTTAATTTCCAATTGCAGCCCCTGCTTCTGATGCCGGGTGGGATACCCCCTCACTCCATGGGTCCTGGCAGAGGTTTGGGCATCCAAACCCCACCTCCATGCATAAGAACACTGTCAATCATGTTCTCATAACATCCACAACTATATCAGTCTCCCAACTTCCATCACCATAAAAACACCTAGAAGGTGAATGTATGAACATAAGAATAGCCATACTGGGTCACACCCATGGTCCATCTAGCCTAGTATCCTGCTTCTGATGGTGGCCAATCCAGGTCATAAGTACCTGGCAGAAACCCAATTAGTAGCAACATTCCATGCTACCAGTCTTGGGGTGAGCAGCAGCTTCCCCCATGTCCATCTCAATAACAGACTATGGACTTTTCCTCCAGGAATTTGTCCAAACCTTTTTTTAAACCTAGATACACTGACCACAGCGTATCTGTGTTTAAAGTACAGTACCTTTGTAAATTGCCCTTATGTTAAGCTTGCTTTACGCATGGAAAATGACCCTTGTAAAATTGCACAAGAGTATACACTTGGAAAGAGACTAGGAAATGCAAAATTGCATCTACTCTACATGACATTTCTGGAGTGTACCATGTGTAGATCAACCACCGAGGTGGCAACCTGCTTTGGGGCAGAGGGAGCAGGGAACCAGTGGAGCTGACAGGCGCGCAGCTGCTATCTGCACCCCTCCAGCAGCGTGCACCCGGGGCGGACCACCCCCACCGCCCCGCCCTTGGTACGCCGCTGTACCCAAATATAGTAGTAGGTATTTCAAATAACGTAAAACATAGATTAAGTCTTTAAAAAAGGCTGTTGGTTGCATGCACCAGAGCTGTCACAGTTGGGGCTCTACAAATGTTTGAAGATGCTGACCATAGGAGCTGCAAAACAGAATGCATTCTGCCTTGCAGCTCCTACTGTCAGCGTCTTCAAATAGTTCAACATTAGAACCCCAGCTGTGAAAGCTCTGGCGCACGCAACCAACAGTCTTTTTAAAGACCTAACCTATGTTTTACATTTTTTTGAAACACCTACTACTACATTTGGGTACCATAACAACAATACAGATGCCTGAGGCAGGCACTATTGCTGAAAAACAGTGCCGTGCTGAGTCGATTCGTATTACGGAATAAAGTATATACTCCCTGCTCCGTCTCCATGGTCTTCTTGGAAGAGTCCTGTTGATCACGCTACTACTTCTTCTCTGACCCTGGGATGTACATGGACAGAGCAGGGGTGGAGTTTAAGATGTGCGCATGGACTTTGTGAAACACAGACTACATACACAGAGTATGCACACATTTTGCACCTGCTTTATAAAATAGGTGCATATGGACCTTTTTAGAGGTGCCATGTTTTAAACTACCCCCCATTATGACAAAAGAATCTCGTGGGATCCCATCATTAAAATAGATAGCCTGAGATGCCAGATCAAGTAGCAAAGCTCTGGACCATTTTGAGCTGCAGATATGATCAAGTACAAAAAGCAAAGACAATTTTACCAGGCTGTTCCAGTTGTTTTCATTGTGGAGAGTATTCATACTGCAAGTTTTCAGTTAATATTCAAAAGCTGACATGGACAACTTCGGACCACAATAATGCAAATGAAGTTTCAGAATTAGTTATTTGGGATTGCAGTGATACCTCTTTGGTGCTAGGAAAGGCCCTTGATAACTTGCAGCTAGTTCTACTAATGTCTGCTACCAGCATTAGCAACTCTTATTTTACCAAAGGCCCATTTTATGCAATTCAACCTACTCACCTACAACGCACATTAATAGCATTAGTATCTGCAAATCCACTCTAACTCTAGCTAATCTCCTTCCCAAGAAGTCCATTCTAATTTGAGTATTTTCATCTTGAAATATTAGTGGACATGCCAGCTGCAAAAGAACCAGATGTATTCTAAACAATAAAATATCTCAATGGGGAACGTCGCGAGCTCATTCCTTTCCTATCACAAATATTCAAGGAAAGCGCTGGAAAGCTCCAGTTGTTGGGGCCTGCCCTTGTGGGATAGAAGGAAGAAAAGGAGGGTGGGTAAGCAGCTGAAGAAGTAGGAGTGAGGACTGGATGCAGGGAGGGGAAGATAGTGCTTAAGAGAGAGGGTGTGAATGAGTCAAAGGGAGATCGAAAGTTTTACATCCTCTTCCCTTCCATTCTGAAGAAAAGGAATGAGATAAAATATTTGGGGGGATTGTTCAGGCTTTCCATTGCTTCTGACTTGAATGAAGAAGGCTTTAAAAACTATTATATTTTTGGTATTGCACCCCTGCTCACCTCTATAAAATGTATGGAAGGGGAAAGCACAGACTGCTGGAGAGGGTATGGGGAACATTTATACTTAAATGGTGGCAATGTCTTAAAGTGCAAAAGCTCTGGGATCATATGCTTATGTCCTTCAAAACCCTTTAACAAGGACATAGTAAAAAGCATGGTGTGCTGCCTGCTAAATGTGGGGCTCTCAACTCTCCAGGCCACAGAAAACAAGAAGAAGTTGGTGGCTTGTATTATGATGGCAAGCAGATTAATATTAGCAGACTTCTAGAAGCAGCAGGATGTTCTGGATAGGACTAGGGTTATCGCCAAAAGATTTAGGGCCCTTACGGTAAATGGAGAAACTTCAAAGTGAAATAGACAGCACTGAAAGGGAGTCCATGTGGATAACGATCTGAATCTGAGCCTAGCACCTCTGATGGGGGGATTTGGGAGGGGAGGGGGCATTCAAGTGTAATATGTTCAATAGCATGTAATCCTGATTCTTGGAATAATGTGACTCCTTCTTGTATTATTTCTGGAATTGGATTGTTTATGTTCCTGGAGATTGTTAACTAATTTATTAATTTAATAAAAATATATTACTGAAAATCTTATGTCTGTATATATATATATATATACACACACACACACATTATTTATATATTTAGTTAGTTAGTTTTCTTCCAAAATTTCCACATTTTCAAAAATCTCAGAGAATGAAAAGACTTAGCTTGATATCCCTAAATAGGGAGCCTCTCCTGACCTATCATGTTTTGTTAATCTGCATCAGAGTCAAAGCACCTGCAAAAAAATAAAAACTTTGAAAACAATCGTTAAAATCCAATCTTCTGAATCTTATCAAAATCTCGCATGCACAGCACTTACTTAAGTGATGTTATGACTTTTATTGAGAGCAATATACCCATCATCAAACCACTACAAAATGTCGGCATTCTACTGAACACTTATGTACTAAAGTCAGCTGATCGCTCATCTTGCATAAAGATACGTCAATATCGCCAGTTCCTCAGACCGGAAACATCCAATCCAGTTCTTCATTAAGACCATAAAGAGGTATCGAATTTAGCTGAAATATCCTTTTCTGTTCTTTAAAGTCCAAGCACTGTTCAGTATTCCCTCCCTCCCACCCCTTTATTATCACATCTAATATACGCCATTTAAATATCTGTTATATTATGTTGTTGAGAGATCTAGTAGGCGACCAGCTGTGCCTGTGCATTTCTACTGCAAATTCTAGATTTATGTTCATTGAGTCAACTTCACTGGCCTACTAGTCCTACCCACATAAACCAATTCACATGGGCATTTAATACAATACACAGCATATGCTGTATCACAGGTTGTAGAACATTGTGAAGTGTATATCCATCCCATTTTCAGATAACATGAAGAGATTTCCTCCCATGTACTCGAACTCTATTGACAATGGCTACATTTCTTATGACTCGCTTCTTCATGTTGGCCCAAACACTTTTATCTTAGAAGACAGTATTTCCCCAATAGCAGCATTGTGTTGAAAAACAAAAGTTAGTTTTTCCTGGAGACCCTCCAATAGTTTCAGAACATGCCAATGATCCAATATAATATGAGTAATCCTTGTAGATAAACGAGAATCCCATTGAATAAATGCCAACACCTCTTGATTTGATTTTTGTTTCTATTATAGCAAAAGTTCTTGTTGAGCATATCATGCTCTCAAATATGCTTTCCTTACCACTCCTTGAGAATACCCCCACTGTAAAAATTGTTCTTTCAGTATAGTTGTGTGATAGTGTGACTAGCAGACAGGTCTAGGTCCTTAATAAACTATGGCCACATGGAGGGTTTAAAATAAAATAAGACACTTTGATGCACAGGGAAGGGTAGCCTGTTCTTTTCATGGGTGAAGAGGAATAAACAAGCAAAAATCAGTCTTTGTTCCAAGGAATTTTTTCTGTGGCCTGCTCCTACAGGTCCACAGCATGCACTAATGTCTCTTAGACAGCATAAACAGCTGGTCTCTGGCCTGGGGTCCCAGAGTTTAAGTTTTGGGCTTCACTATTCAAACAGCCGGGCCTAACCTAGCCCTAAAGTCCAAAGTACACTTATAAGCAGAATTCCAAGATAAACTTGGCCTATCGTAGTAGAGCTTCTGTAGCTTACACTTCTGTAGTGAAGGATTTTGTTTCTTTCCTCAGGGCCTCTCTGTTCTATCCAGCCAGAGGACTTAACTTCTGATTCACTCTGAGCCCAACCCTCCTGATTCAGCAAGCTACCTAAGCCAGTGGTTGCCAAACTTGGCCCTGGAGGCACCCCAGCCAGTCAGGTTTTCAGGATACCCACAATAAATATTCATTATAGAGATCTGCATTTACTGCCTCTACTGCATGCAAATCTAGCTCATGAATATTCATTGTGGATATACTGAAAACCTGACTGGCTGTGGTGCCTCTATCAACAGGCTTGGGAACCACTACCTAAGCTATTCCCTGTCTTCAGGTAGCTCTGTTCCAGCTTCAGTGAGGGAGTGTCCTTAAGGAAACCCTGCCATGTACTACCCACACCCTCACAAGCTGCTTGCAATCGAAATTCTTTCATTGAGGAACAAATTCTCCGTAGACGTAAAAATTGACTAAAAGGAAGACTTCATCACAGGTCGTATGGGTGAAAGCTATAGAATCTCAAACAGTAAATTCTGATCTGTAGATTTTCTATACAATGTAGTGGAAAGCTTTCCTTCTTCTTTTGATATGTGTAGGTCTAAAAAATCAATATAAGTTTGATTTCATTCCCCTAACAAATATTAAAGAATCATGTTTATGTTTATGTTTATTGGGAACTTGATATACCACTGTTCACAAACCAATCAAAGCAGTTTACCACAATTAAAAATACAGAAATATGAAAGGAAAGCCAATATCAAATAGGACAGAGGAATAAACAAGTATTACGAAAAAGGAATAGAAAAGAAGAAGATGGGTGGGGAAACAGAGACAACCAGTTATTTGCCACTGTCCTGGACTCCATAGAAGAATTAGAATTCAGGAAATGCTTGGGAAAACAAATGTGCTTTAAGAAGACAAAGGAAACGAGGAAAAGAAAGCTCTGACTTCAATGGAGTTGGTAAAGAATTTCAAAGAAAAGGGGCCAAACAAAAGAACGCAGAAGCATGTGCAGAGCTCAGTCGAGAACAATGAACAGGTGGTATAGATGGCAGTCAAATGCTGAACAAAGTGCATGGACAGGGGAGCAGGGAGTAATAAGACTTGCAAAGTATGGAGATAGCTCACACGTAGAGCTTTGAAGGTGAGAGTCGGGATTTTATGAATTATCCGATATTTTATGGGAAGCCAATGATATTCTTTTAGAAAAGGTGTTACATGATCAAAGCACCTGGCACATGAGAGAATATGAGTGACTCTGTTCTGTAGTCTGTATCGTCTGCAATTTATGGAGGGAAATCTCAGGAAGTCCAGCATATATGACATTGCAGTAATCTAATCAACTAGTGCATAGAGTAAAGTGGCCACAACTATCATTATTGAGGAACTGAAGAAGACAGTGCACCAAACGAAAGAAATAGAAGCACTTCCTAACAGTGATAGAGATATGTTGAAAAAGTCAGCGCACTATCAACTCCCAGATATTTCAAATTATCAACCAAGCAGATAGGAATTCCATAAATGGCAAGTGTAGAAGATGGTGCAGAGTGATGGCTGGTGAACTAAGTTAAGGTGTTAAGGTGAAGACAATGAGATGCAAGCCAAGAAGAGATTGTATTAAGACAGTTTTGAAGAGAACCAAAATCCGGGTGATAAGGATCCTGAGAAGAGACTAAAAGGATATCATCCGCATAAATATAACTTTTAACATGTAGTTCTTGAATAAAAAAATGCTAGTGGTCTAAGGAAGACATTAAAGAGTAAAGGGGAAAGAACTCAACTCTGAGGGACACCACAACTAAGGGGGATTGGATCTGAGAGTGAAAATGGAAGAAATACCTGAAAAGAACAGCCAGTAAGGAAAGAACAAAACCAACAAAGTACTGTACCTAAAACTCTCTTCCACAATGTCACTGATTTAATGCAGGGGGACTTACATATCCAAGTTTCTTCTAATTCCGCTACATATAATACAGCGAATGTAACTACAATATCAAGCTACTGGTGTCTTGGGGTTTACAAATGCCCTATAAAGCAAATATGAAAAACATGTAACTCCCACACCTGTCCTATTGTTGGTGATAGGACATGCACTGAAGGTAAATTCACTCCCCACCCCCACCTCCACCCCAGCTCTATACCTAAACAATGGATACTCAAACCCATCCACAGCTCCTTTCTTCTACATACAGTAGCAGTTCTTGACATGTGAAAGGCCCGGTTCTGCCTGTACCTCTTCAAACCAGGGCCTCTTATGCAGGTGAAAGTGTCAGGCCTTGTTTCAGTCCTCAGTTTGAAAAACACTAAGGAAAGTAGTGATGGATAAGGGACAAGTGAGACTGGGCAGATAAAACTGAGACTCCACCCCCCTCCCCAATTTTCCCTCAAGGAAAGAGGGGAAGGGTGGTGTAAGATGGATGATTTTCTCCTCTGGGTTCTACTGCTGCCATGATGCATTTCCTGGACACCCACCTCTAAATCCCAGCACCAGACAATTGTGTTATTCACAGTCCCTGACACCCCATTAGCACACAATCTTTTGTACCAGAACAGATGAATGCTGTTATGTGCAGCGGTAGCCAAGAAAGTAAAGAGAATATTAAGAATTGGGAAAGGAATGGAGAACAAAACTGAGAATATTATAATGCCTTTGTATCGCTCTATGATATGACTGCACCTGAAATATTGTATGTAGTTCTGGTCACCACATCTCAAAACAAGATGTAGCAGAAATAGAAAAGTTACAGAGAAGGGCGATGAAAATGATAAAGGGAATGGAACCCCTAATGAGGAAAAGCTTAAGAGACTAGGGCCCAGATGCATCAACCATACATAAAAAAATCTAAAACGTTAAAGTCCTTAACGAATTTGAAAAAACGAAGCATGCACCAAAAAAACAAGTCGCACATGTTCGGTGCGGTATTGAAAAGTATAATGTATCAAAGATTCGTAATCCCCGTCGGTAATCAGCCCCTAAAGCATGCGCAGAGCAGCCAAGCATTATGCTGGCTGCTCTGCGCATGCCACAAACGTCCAAAACAGCAAAAAAAAAACCACACAAACACGTGGCTCCTCGGCTTCCCCCTGCATCAATACAAAAATAAACATACATCAAAAAAGGATCTGGAGGGGGCAAAGGCGCTCGTCAGAAGCGTCCTGTGTGGACGGCCTTCCCCCCCCCCACCCCCCCGAGGTCACCGCTGCTCCCCACTTCTGCTGGTATAAAATAAAAAAAACTAAACTAAAAAGTTTAGCAGCCCCGGTCCCCCTCCCTTCCTGTCTCTCTCTGTACTGCTTCTCCCATAGCTCCGCCTCCCGGCATCCTCCGCCCCCCCATGCCCCGCCCCCCTGAGTTCGTCGCTGCCGCTCTCCCCCTCTACCGGACCCCCCCTCCGCTTTACCGGCCCGCGCAGCGCCTCTCACCTCTGTGTGAAGGCGCTGCACGGGATGGAACAGCTGATCGGCGATCGCTTCTGCCTTCACCGACGTCTCTCTCCTTCTTCCTGTGCCCGCCCTCCTCTGACGTAAGTTACCTACGTAACTGCCTCCCCCCCCAGTGTGTCGGAGTTGCAGCTGCGGAGAGTGTGGCAGTAGGAAAGGAAAAGCTTCTTCTTGCCTCGCCTGCAGCGTCTGTCAGGTGGCTCTGTGCAGCTAGGATTTCAATGAGAGAGAGAGAGCGAGAGAGAGATTTACATGTACACAGCTCAGATCTGAAGCTAGGATGTGCTTTTCATGGTCTGAATAGTTGTGAGCCTTCCTCATACAAAGGGGACGGAGGATTGAAGGAAGTGAAACTAGGAAATCAAGTACACTAGCGTTTAACTATAGAAAAGGTGATTACGACAAAATGAGAAAAATGGTGAAAAAAAGACTGAAAGGAGCAGCTCGCAGAGTAAAAAACTTGCATCAGGCGTGGATGCTGTTTAAAAACACCATCCTGGAGGTTCAGGACAAATATATTCCACGTATTAGAAAAAAGGGAAAAAAGACTAAACGTCAGCCGGCGTGGCTAAACAGTAAGATAAAGGAAATCATTAGAGCCAAAAAACAATCCTTCAGAAAGTGGAGAAGAGAACCAACTGAAAGTAACAGGATAGATCATAAGGAATGCCAAGCCAAATGCAAAGCGGAGATAAGGAGGGCAAAAAAGGACTTTGAGAAGAAATTAGCGTTGGAAGCAAAAATACATAGTAAAAAATTTTTTAGATACATTAAAAGCAGGAAACCGGCCAAAGAGTCAGTTGGGCCGCTGGACGAAAATGGTGTTAAAGGGGCGATCAAGGAGGACAAAGCCGTAGCGGAGAAATTAAATGAATTCTTTGCTTCGGTCTTCACCGAGGAGGATTTGGGGGGGACACCGGTGCCGGAAAGAATATTTGAAGCGGGGGAGTCGGAGAAACTAAACGAATTCTCTGTAACCTTGGAGGATGTAATGGGTCAGTTCAGCAAGCTGAAGAGTAGTAAATCACCGGGACCTGATGGTATTCATCCCAGAGTATTAATAGAACTAAAAAATGAACTTGCGGAGCTACTGTTAGAAATATGCAATCTGTCCCTAAAATCGAGTGTAGTACCGGAAGACTGGAGGGTAGCCAATGTTACTCCGATTTTTAAGAAGGGTTCCAGAGGAGATCCGGGAAATTATAGACCGGTGAGTCTGACGTCGGTGCCGGGCAAGATGGTGGAGGCTATTATTAAGAATAAAATTGCAGAGCATATACAAAAACATGGACTGATGAGACAAAGTCAGCACGGATTTAGTGAAGGGAAGTCTTGCCTCACCAATCTAATGCATTTTTTTGAGGGGGTAAGCAAACATGTGGACAATGGGGAGCCGGTTGATATTGTATATCTGGATTTTCAGAAGGCGTTTGACAAAGTGCCGCACGAAAGACTCCTGAAGAAATTGCAGAGTCATGGAATCGGAGGTAGGGTATTATTATGGATTAAGAACTGGTTGAAAGATAGGAAGCAGAGAGTAGGATTGCGTGGCCAGTATTCTCAGTGGAGGAGGGTAGTTAGTGGGGTCCCGCAGGGGTCTGTGCTGGGTCCGTTGCTTTTTAATGTATTTATAAATGACCTAGAGATGGGAATAACTAGTGAGGTAATTAAATTCGCCGATGACACAAAATTATTCAGGGTCGTCAAGTCGCAGGAGGAATGTGAACGATTACAGGAGGACCTTGCGAGACTGGGAGAATGGGCGTGCAAGTGGCAGATGAAGTTCAATGTTGACAAGTGCAAAGTGATGCATGTGGGTAAGAGGAACCCGAATTATAGCTACGTCTTGCAAGGTTCCGCGTTAGGAGTTACGGATCAAGAGAGGGATCTGGGTGTCGTCGTCGATGATACGCTGAAACCTTCTGCTCAGTGTGCTGCTGCGGCTAGGAAAGCGAATAGAATGTTGGGTGTTATTAGGAAGGGTATGGAGTCCAGGTGTGCGGATGTTATAATGCCGTTGTATCGCTCCATGGTGCGACCGCACCTGGAGTATTGTGTTCAGTACTGGTCTCCGTATCTCAAAAAAGATATAGTAGAATTGGAAAAGGTACAGCGAAGGGCGACGAAAATGATAGTGGGGATGGGACGACTTTCCTATGAAGAGAGGCTGAGAAGGCTAGGGCTTTTCAGCTTGGAGAAGAGACGGCTGAGGGGAGATATGATAGAAGTGTATAAAATAATGAGTGGAATGGATCGGGTGGATGTGAAGCGACTGTTCACGCTATCCAAAAATACTAGGACTAGAGGGCATGAGTTGAAGCTACAGTGTGGTAAATTTAAAACGAATCGGAGAAAATTTTTCTTCACCCAACGTGTAATTAGACTCTGGAATTCGTTGCCGGAGAACGTGGTACGGGCGGTTAGCTTGATGGAGTTTAAAAAGGGGTTAGATAGATTCCTAAAGGACAAGTCCATAGACCGCTATTAAATGGACTTGGAAAAATTCCGCATTTTTAGGTATAACTTGTCTGGAATGTTTTTACGTTTGGGGAGCGTGCCAGGTGCCCTTGACCTGGATTGGCCACTGTCGGTGACAGGATGCTGGGCTAGATGGACCTTTGGTCTTTCCCAGTATGGCACTACTTATGTACTTATGTACTTATGTAGGATGCCGGGAGGCGGAACTATGGGAGAAGCAGTACAGAGAGAGACAGGAAGGGAGGGGGACTGGGGCTGCTAAGCTTTTTAGTTTTGTTTTAATTTTTTATTTTATACCAGCAGAAGCGGGGAGCAGCGGCGACCTTGGGGGGGGGGGGCAAGGACGTCCATACAGGATGCTCCTGATGAGCGCCTTTGCCCCCTCCCGATCCTTTTTTGATGTTTGTTTCATTTTTTTATTTTAGGCAGAGGGAAGCGGGGAGCCAAATGTTTGTGTTTTTTTTTTTCTTTTTAAACATGCCAGGGGATTTTTATGGTGCAGGGGCCAGCGAGGAGATGACAGCTCAGGCCTTAACGACAGGTTTCAGACGGTAGATGATTCGTTGCAATCGTCGGTATGATTAGTGCACATTTCAATGGTAGTTTCTCGTTTGCATTCCGTTTTCGTTAGCTGCTAGCTTCGTCGGAAAATGGCCTTTGATGCATGCTACGGTTGAAAATTTCTTCGTTAAGGGTCAGTAAAGGGTTGTTAAAAGGGTCGTTAAGGTTTAGTGCATCTGGGCCTAGGGGTCTTCAGCTTGGACAAGAGATGACTGAGGAGACATATGATATAGGTCTGTAAAATACTGAGTGGAGTGTAATGGGTAGATGTAAATCACTTGTTTACTCTTAGGACTAGGAGGCACTCAATGAAGCTTCTAAGTAGTAAATTTAAAACAAATCTGAGAAAATATTTCACCACCCATTGCCAGAGAATGTGGTAAAACCTGTTAGCTTAGCAGGGTTTAGAAAAGGTTTGGATAATTTCCTTAAAGAAAAGTCCATAAACCGTGATTAAGATGGACTTGGGAAACTCCACTGCTTATTTCTAGGATAACAAAATATTCAAACACACATGAATACAAGTATGTTTTTCAGTAATGTAAAGTGGAGTAGTCTCATATGTGTCACACGAAAAAAGTGATTTTTTTCACCCAATAACTGAGTGTATCATCCGTGTATATGATCTAATCATTGACTTGACCTCCACCAACCTTTACTGTTGACTTGCTTTTATATTAATACATCTATCTTTAACAAATCGTAATCAACAAAGTTTATGCAGCACTTAACTTGAGCAGGTTGGTGCGCTCAAAACCCCGACAGGTCCCCGTTTCGTACTAACTTTGTCAAGGGGGAGTCACCAATTCCGGTAGCTGCCTCGAGTGCATGTGAAGCGTTACTTTGACAAAGTCACCAATTCCGGTAGCTGCCTCGAGTGCATGTGAAGCGTTACTTTGACAAAGTCACCAATTCCGGTAGCTGCCTCAAGTGCATATGAAGCGTTACTTTGACAAAGTAACGCTTCACATGTACTCGAGGCAGCTACCGGAATTGGTGACTCCCCCTTGACAAAGTTAGTACGAAACGGGGACCTGTCGGGGTTTTGAGCGCACCAACCTGCTCAAGTTAAGTGCTGCATAAACTTTGTTGATTACGATTTGTTAAAGATAGATGTATTAATATAAAAGCAAGTCAACAGTAAAGGTTGGTGGAGGTCAAGTCAATGATTAGATCATATACACGGATGATACACTCAGTTATTGGGTGAAAAAAAAATCACTTTTTTCGTGTGACACATATGAGACTACTCCACTTTACATTACTGAAAAACATACTTGTATTCATGTGTGTTTGAATATTTTGTTATATTTTTCACGCTCGACAGAGTGTTGGCACAGTTTTTGTTTTGACAATTATATTTCTAGGATAAGCAGCATAAAATATGTTTTGCTCTTTTGGGATCTTTCCAGGTGCTTGTGAACTGGATTGGCCGTTGCTGGAAACAGGATGCTGGCATTGATGGATCTTCGCTGTGCCCCAGTATGGCAATGCTTATGTTCCATTGGGTTAGAAAGAATAAAAAAAGGAATAGATTTATTCTAAAGTAGCCATAGCAGTTACTAAAGATATTCAAGATAGAAGAGGAAACATACAATTAATGATCTGCTAGCTTCTCATTAATTATTTTGTCTTTATCTGCTAGATTTTCTACTTGGAAAAAATGCTTGAACTATTTACTTAAGGAAGACTGCAATATCGGATGCCACTTTAAGAATGAGAAACCTGGTCTGATGTCAGTCTCCATACATGATAGCGGTGTTGACCCAGAGAGAGGAATTTTCAATGAAACACTACTGACTTTTGACTATGGTATGTATATAGTAATGTAATTCTCTTCTCTTTAAACCACATGTGGAAAAAGATTTACTACATGTGATTGTAAAATACGGATTAATCTAATGAAAATTAAAAGTGAACAAACCAGCTGAACTCTGTTTTGTTTTTTAATTTCTAGATTAGAGTTGTACTTCCGAGCCTTTGTGTCATAGTATACCCAGTATGATGTTTACATTTTTGCAACACATCATCACCTTCTCTCCTCCTCCATCCCCCCTTCATCACTTTCTCTTCCTCTGTCTTTCTTCCTACCCTCTGCCATCATCACCTCACCTCCTCCTCCCTCCCCCTTTCATCACTTTCTCTTCCCTCATCTCTCCCCCCACTCTCTGCCATCATCACCTCACCTCCTCCTCCATCCCCCTTTCATCACTTTCTCATCCCTTGTCTCTCCTCCCACCCTCTGCTATCATCACCTCACCTCCTCCTCCATCCCCCTTTCATCACTTTCTCTTCCCTCATCTCTCCCCCCACTCTCTGCCATCATCACCTCACCTCCTCCTCCATCCCCTTTCATCACTCTCTCATCCCTTGTCTCTCCTCCCACCCTCTGCCATCATCACCTCACCACCTCCTCCCTCCCCCTTTCATCACTTTCTCTTCCCTCATCTCTCCCCCCACTCTCTGCCATCATCACCTCACCTCCTCCTCCATCCCCCTTTCATCACTTTCTCATCCCTTGTCTCTCCTCCCACCCTCTGCTATCATCACCTCACCTCCTCCTCCATCCCCCTTTCATCACTTTCTCTTCCCTCATCTCTCCCCCCACTCTCTGCCATCATCACCTCACCTCCTCCTCCATCCCCTTTCATCACTCTCTCATCCCTTGTCTCTCCTCCCACCCTCTGCTATCATCACCTCACCTCCTCCTCCATCCACCTTTCATCACTTTCTCTTCCCTCATCTCTCCCCCACTCTTTGCCATCATCACCTCCCCTCCTCCTGCATTCCCCTGAATCAATCATCCATCTTCCTCACAGCACAATTGTCTGTCCCTCCCACCAAATATCCTGGAACAATCATATGTCCCTTCTTTCCTCCCCACTATCTCTTCCAACTTGCTTTATTCTCCTGCGCCAGTTTCCATCTGCAGTCAGAACCACACAGCAACACCCCCCCCCCCCCCCCCACCCTCACCCTCACACAGTTCTGCAAACAGAAGAGACAACTGGTAAATGATTAATGCTGATTTCCCCTGCTGGCTGCAGGAGATTCTGTAGGCTAGAAGATACCAGGTGAAAGACTGAATGGACTTTGGGACTACGACAGAAGCTGAGGCCTGCACCAGTTCTTCCTACAAGGCTGTGGCTGGCCGATGAAAACATTTCATGGCATCCTTGTTGGGACACATAGGATTGGAATATGTTATCTCAAGCTTTACGTATATAGGCGTATGGGAACGAGCAGACGGTGACATAGTTTATTCACACTTACTACACTGCCTTATTTGAAGGGCAGATTGAAGCGGCTAAGCACAAGGATGAAAAGGAGTTACATTTAAAGATAGGAAAGATCCATTCAAAAAAACTCATCCTACACATTAGAACAAAGGGAGAAAGAAAAAAAGTAATCAAATTACATGATGTTTATTTAAAACTCGGCTAAAAAGATTGAAAATTCTACCTGACGTACATTCTTAATAATGCTCATGAGCATTATTTACAACTTTCATAGATTTTATTTTTGAGACCACTAGTATCACAGATATCATCTTATGTGAGAGATTCTAGTCATATTATCAATATTCTTGAATATAGAAACATGATGGCAGATAAGGGGCAAATGGCCGCCCATCTAGTTTGCCCATCCTCAGTAACCACTAACTCTTCCTTTTCCTAAGAGATCCCATGTGCCTGTTCCACACTTTCTTAAACTCTGACACAGTCAATGTCTCCACGACCTCGGCCATACCACACATCTACCTCCCTTTCCGTGAAAGAGTATTTTCTTAGATTCCTCCTAAGCCTAATTCCTCTGAACTTTATTGCCTCTCAGTCCAGAGTTTTCCTTCCTTTGAAAAGGCTCACCTACCACTACATTGATACCACTGAGATATTTAAAAGTCTCTATGATATCCCCTCTCGCCCAATGTGTACATGTTGAGGTTCATAAGCCTGTCCTTATATGTTTTGTGACAGAGACCGCAAACTAATTTTGTAGCCGCCGTCTGGACCGACTCCATCCTGCTTATATCCTATATAATAATTTGTACCTCTAACGTTCTCTGGCTGGCTGTCTGGGTTCTTAACATCTCCTGACATCAGCAAGCTTCCAGGGTTCCCTTCCATCTCACTGTCCCGCCCTTGCGTAAAGACATAATGACGTCGGAGGAGGGCAGAACAGTGAGCGGGAATGGAACGCTGGAGGCGAGCTGACGTCAGGATGTTACAAACGGAACGGAAGCCAGCCAGCCAGCCAGAGAATGTTCAGATACAAATCGCTGGACATGGAGGGGAGGAGAGAATCGCGGGACATCAAGGTGGAGGGGAGGGCAGAGGAGAATCACTGGACATGGATGGGATGGGTTGGGAGGGGAGGAGAGAATCGCGGGACACGGATGGGAGGGCAGGGAAGAGGAGAATTGCTGGATATGGAGGGCATGGGATAGGATGGGAGGAGAGGGGAGGGAAGAATCGCTGGGCATGGAGGGGAGGGCAGGGAAGAGAGAAAAAACGCTTACACAAGAGCCTTCCTAGGGCCCATTTCATTGTTGATGAAACAGGCTTGGTTCCACTAGTGTTTTCATAAATGCGGTCTCCAGAATTGCACACAGTACTCCAAATGGGGCCTCACCAGAGACTTAAACAAGAGTACTGATCAGGGCACAGACCATAGACGTCTGCCCAGCACTGGTCTTGTTCTCCAACTTCTGAAGCTGAATCTGTCCAGCTAGGATCAGGGCACGAACCATAGACGTGCATGCTGTATGTTCTCTTATATGCCTATACTTCAAATATTGACTGTATTTGTAAGATGATTGTTGTACTCTTATTGTTGCTTACTTTATCTCAATTGTTAGCCAGATTGAACTTGAGTATAACTAGGAATAATGTGAGGTATAAATGTCTCAGGGGTCCTACTATTAAGCCGCGCCAAATGCACGCCAAAATGGAGTTACCACCCGACTCCCACATGGCTTGTGCGGTGATTTCATTTTTGGCACACGTCTGATACACGCATCTGAAAAATATTTTTTATTTTCAGGCACGCATAACGGACGCGTGCCAAGTGGCATTTCGCACGCGTAGGTCATTATCACCCGGTTACCACATGAGTCTTCACCACTAGATCAATGGCTGGTGGTAAGGTCTCAGACCCAAAATGGACGAGTGGCAATTTTCATTTTGCTGCACGACCATTTTTGGCAAAAATTTTTAAAAAGGCCTTTTTTACAGGCTCGCTAAAAAAATGGATCGGCGCGCACCCAAAAACCACGCCTACACTACCGCAAGCCATTTTTCAGCACACCTTTGTAAAAGGGCTCCTTAAATAACTGAGTCAGCTATAACACCCTCACTCCATGATCTTCAGCAGGATCAGCAACCTCTTTAGCGTCCAGAAAAGATCTCATCTGCTTAGGCAGGAAGAAAATATAAAATTCACACTATTATATTTTACAATGCATTTTTTAAAAATGATATCTAAGAATAAATTGTGTCTCAGGATCCCAGGTTTCCTTGCAAGGAATGATCTCCCCCACCCCCACCTCATTTGCAATGCCTTAGATACCTTTTGAAAAATTCAAATATTCTGCTCCATGAACTGCATATGAGAATTGTTATTTCAGTTTACCTTTTATTTTACCTTTCTCTTCTACAGACCTTTGATATATAACCTGATGTTATGATTTATAATGCAATGTTTATAACATGTTGAAATGTGCTTGATATTTTGACAAATTTAATTTAATTCAAGTTAAAGTAATTTTTGAATTACATCATTTTTAATAAACCATTTGCATCAATTTTCCAGAGAAACCAAATCTTCCTGAAAATGTAACCGTCAGATGGGAAAATAATACAGTTCATGTCACATGTAATAAACCAGAGAACTCTGATTGTTACTTTTATGAACTTCATTACAAAAGCAAGTTTGATGACCACTGGCAAGTAAGCAAAGTTTATGTAAAATCATATATATTTTAACTGTCTTTCTGCTTCCTAACTTTCTTTTCTCTGCTGCTACATCTATATCTTCCTAATTTTTGAACTTTGTTGAAGCTGATCTTAATATGATCCATAATAAATTTGGCTTTGTTCTAGACAGTGGTGTGCTAGAGCCAGCTCGCACCGGCTCGCAAGAGCCGGTTGTTAAATTTTGCTCCGACTTGCGAGCAGGTTGTTGCTACGTGCGAGCTGGCTCTCCTCCCTCCCTCCCTCCCTCCCTCCGGATCCGGTCCCTCACCTTCACCTTGTCCATCGAATTCTTCGGGGCAGGCAGTCTCTCTCGCCCTCATGGCAGCTGCCTGTCTCCATCTTTGAACCCCCCACCCCATCTATCTTTGAGCCATCGCTGGCAGCTGGGCAAGTCATTTAACCCTCCATTGCCCCTGTATATAATATGTAAGCCGCATTGAGCCTGCCATGAGTGGGAAAGCGCGGGGTACAAATGTAACAAAATAAAATAGATACTATTGGAGATTCTACATGGAATGTTGCTACTATTGGAGATTCTACATGGAATGTTGCTACTACTGGAGATTCTACATGGAATGTTGCTATTCCACTAGCAACATTCCATATAGAAGGCTGCGCAGGCTTCTGTTTCTGTGAGTCTGACGTCCTGCACGTACGTGCAGGACGTCAGACTCACAGAAGCAGAAGCCTGCGCGGCCACATTGGTGATCTGCAAGGGCCGACTTCTACATGGAATGTTGCTAGTGGAATAGCGAATCTCAAATAGTAGCAACAGTGGAGGAGTGGCCTAGTGGTTAGGGTGGTGGACTTTGGTCCTGAGGAACTGAGAGTTCGATTCCCACTTCAGGCACAGGCAGCTCCTTGTGACTCTGGGCAAGTCACTTAACCCTCCATTGCCCCATGTAAGCCGCATTGAGCCTGCCATGAGTGGGAAAGTGCAGGGCACAAATGTAACAAAAATAAAATAGATACTATTGGAGATTCTACATGGAATGTTGCTACTTTGGAGATTCTACATGGAATGTTGCTAGTGGAATAGCGAATCTCAAATAGTAGCAACAGTGGAGGAGTGGCCTAGTGGTTAGGGTGGTGGACTTTGGTCCTGAGGAACTGAGAGTTTGATTCCCACTTCAGGCACAGGCAGCTCCTTGTGACTCTGGGCAAGTCACTTAACCCTCCATTGCCCCATGTAAGCTGCATTGAGCCTGCCATGAGTGGGGAAAGCGCGGGGTACAAATGTAATAAAAATAAAAAATAATAAATAAGTAACCTGCGCTAGCCTTGCAGACTTCCCTCTGCTGCATTTAGGCAGCTACAGTTATGCCAACACTAGGGCTGGTGTAACTTGGGCACATAAATGGTAGGCGAGCTGATATCGGGTTACACTAGTATTCTATAACAAAACCTGGGTGCCCTGATGCCATTATAGCATAGGGTTTCACTGCGTGGCATCGGGTGCCTAAGTGCCCATTTTATGCCTATGTTGTAATAGTTGGGCAACAAAACAGCAGATTGATGATTAAAAAAAAGGCTCCAGTGATGTAAATGAGTCCAAATTTATCTACCACACGTAACAGAATAAATACATAAATAATTAAAAACCTGGCACAGCCATGTTTTGCCCTTTCCAAGGGCTGCATCAGGGGCTGTAAAAAACTGTCAACAAACACATAAAAAAGCATATCTATATAAATGATGAAAACACATATTACAAATATTTATTTATTTTACTTATTGCATTTGTATCCCACATTTTCCCACCTTTTTGCAGGCTCAATGTGGCTTACAATGTATCGTTCTTGGTGGTAATAGATTAGAACACAATCACTTATTATTACATAGAGATATTGAGTAACAAAGTAGAAGTTTAAAACAAGCAGATATTATAAACATAGTTCAGAGTCAAGGTGTAGGAGGTGTGTGCAATTATATTTGTTGTTCTGTGTGGTATGCCTTATTAAAAAGATGGGTCTTCAAGGATATTTGAAAATTTGTTAGTTCATAGATAATTTTCAGGTTATGCGGCAGTGCGTTCCATAACTTGGCACTCAGGTAGGTAAAGTTTGCTGCATGCGTTAGTTTGTATTTTAGATCTTTACAGCTTGGGAAATGAAGATTAAGGAATGTGCGGGCTGATCTTTTGGCATTCCTGGTTGGTAAGTCTATCAGGTCTGACATATAGGCTGGGGCATCTCCGTGGATGATTTTATGAACTAGGGTACAAATCTTGAACGTGATGTGTTCTTTAAGTGGGAGCCACTGTTACCTTTCTCGTAGTGGTTTAGCACTTTCGTATTTTGCTTTTCCGAATATGTCTGGCTGCAGTGTTCTGGGCTGTCTGAAGTTTCTTGATTATTTGTTCTTTACAGCCAGCATAGAGTGCGTTACAATAGTCTAGGTGACTGAGCACCGTTGATTGTACCAGGTTGCAGAAGATTGTCCTTGGGAAGAAGGGTCTTACTCTTTTTAATTTCCACATTGAGTGGAACATCTTCTTGGTTGTGTTTTTCGTGTGGCTCTCAAGTGTTAGATGACGATCGATAGTTACTACGAGAATTTTTAGGGTGTCCGAGATAGGGAGTGTCAGGTTTGGTGTGCTTATGGTGGTGAATTTGCTCGTGTTGTGTTGAGAGGTGAGTATTAGGCATTGGGTTTTTTCAGCATTAAGTTTCAGCTTGAATGCATCCACCCATGAATGCATGATGTGAAGACTTTGGTTGATGTCGCTGGAGATTTCCTGTAAATCTTGTTTGAATGGGATGTAGATCGTTACGTCATCTGCATATATGTATGGGTTGAGGTGTTGGTTGGATAGTAGTTTAGCCAAGGGTATCATCATTAAGTTGAATAGAGTCGGCGAGAGGGGGGATCCTTGTGGAACTCCACATTCAGGTGTCCATGTGGCTGATGTAGTCGAGTTGTATGTCACTTGGTAAGATCTTGTGGTTAGGAATCCCTTGAACCAGTTAAGAACATTGCCTCCGATTCTGAAGTATTCCAGGAGATGTAGTAGTATACTGTGATCGACCATATCGAACGCGCTGGACAAGTCAAATTGTAAAAGTAGTATGTTTTTGCCAGTTGCGATCAGTTGTCTAAATTTGGACATGAGAATAACTAGTACTGTTTCAGTGCTGTGATTAGATCAAAATCCTGATTGGGAGTCATGGAGTATTGAGAACTTGTTTAAGTAGTTGGTAAGCTGTTTGTTACCATTCCCTCCGTTAGTTTAGTTATTAGGGGAATAGATGCTACTGGTCTGTAGTTAGTTCGCTAGCACTTTTCTTTGCGTCTTTGGGTATGGGGGTGAGTAGAATATTACCTTTCTCCTTTGGGAAGAGTCCATTTTGTAGCATGTAGTTCAGATGTTCCGTGATGTCTGTTATAAATTGTTGAGGGGCATACAAGGCCATGCCTAGGGTCTCTGGTGCCCCCCTGCAGACTATCGGTTGGCGCCCCCCCCCCCCCCCGTCCAGCAGAGCAGGAACAGAAGGGAGCAGGCAAGTAAGCCGGACCTCAGGAAAAAATAGCACTGTATGTATCCCTCATTGATAAGTCTCTGACTCTAAAGTTTAGCAATTTCATTAAAGCAAAATGTATTTTCACATATCACATCCTATCCAAGGAGAATGTTTTATATATGTCACCCGTCTGTGGTAAAATTTCACACAGTATCAAAATACCTCTAATATGTAGTCGTGCCAGCCGAGGAAACTAACTGTGCTCAGCTCACAAGAGACAGAGTGAACATAAAATAAAACTTCATCCTTAAAAGATAATATCGGATGAATGCATGAAGGTGAATATGAATTCCTGTGAATGGAATCAATTTGATTTACAATAAATCCAGATACTACTCCCTCATATATATAACAAAAAATTATTTAAGTGGAATGGAATTATTTGACTGTACTGGTAAACAGAAAGAAATACTCTATTGCATTCTAATCTTCCTTTTGCACCAAAGGATATAATTCAGATCAAACATTTATCTCTGATCAACTATCTCAGATCAAATATTTATTTCAGATCAAATATTAAGGTTTCCTTGCTTACAGTCACTTAAATCTATATAGCTTATAGGATTTAAACACTCTTAAACTGAAATTCACCCTTTTCTATTCTTCATAAACTTCAAGTAATCCTGAAATATTCAGATCCTTTTCTCACTAGAGAAAATTCAATCGCCACCAATCTCTTTTCACTTATATTTTCTCATTTACCACAATCAGGCACTCTTTTATAACTTCAGTCAACAAACACAGGAAGTCACAGCTGGATGTCTCTCTTGGCAAAGGACAGCTCTCACTCTGTTCACTTCCCGGGCAGATTTCTTAACAGAAGCTGATCATTCAATCAGAGAGCTCTATATTTGAATGCAGATTAACATACAGACACTCATGGGAATGTTTAGTGAAAAACACCGGACTAATTTGCATATGATTTAAATAAATCTGAGCATATGACAACCAAGTACAGACTCCCAGCACCTGAATTCTGCAATTAGATTTAAGGCAAATACTTTTAAAACTTATTTTTAGCACTTTTAAAATTTCAGGTTCTCTTTAATTTGAATGCTGTTTCAAGCTCTGAAACTCACCCTGACTGAGGAGCTAGCCCCATACTGAAGCATAAATAGCAATCTGGTTGTATTCTCATGTAACTTGAAGAGCGTGCCTGCCTCAATTAATACTGCTCCTTTGCATGAAAAGGGGAGGGCAGCGGAGATAGGAGAATCACAAGTTCAGGTGAAAGATTTTGCAAGTGAGCAAGTGGCGCCCCTCGAAGGCAAGTGCCCCCCTGTGGCGCTTACTGCATCAGCATGGCCCTGGGGGCATATGTTATAAGGTTGTTGGGACATATGTTTAGCTTACAGTGGGATTTAGCAAATCTTTTCAGCGTTTGGGAGATGGTGTCTTCTGATAGTGGCTCGAAGTATGTCCAGGTTCTGTCCGCTGGGTGTACACCAGGGTCTGGGTCTAGACAGTCAAGGAGTGTAGCATAGTCGGTGGTGCTGTTAGGTATCTGAAGTCGTAGTTTTATGATTTTCTCGTTGAAGTAGTTCGCGAGACTATCTGCTGTTGGTGCATCTGTGTTATTAGAAGTGACCAGTGTAGTGTCTAGTAATTTGTTCACTAGTTGGAAGAGTTTATGTGTATCCTTGTAATTTGGTCTGATTATGGTTTTGTAATATGTTCTTTTGGTTTGTCTTATGATGTATTTGTATTTTCTATGTAGTTGTTTCCAGGTCTCGAGTGTGGAGTCATTTTTCTGTTTGTTCCATGCTCATTCTAACCTTCTGACTTGTGTTTTGAGTTTTTTCAGGTCTTCGTTGAACCATGGTAGTGAGTTCTTTCTATGTGAGGTTCTGGTTTGGATCGGAGCTATGTTGTCTAATATGTTTTTGCATCTATTGTCCCATTCTTGGAGGAAATGGTGTGTATCTGTCTTTATAGTCCATTCATTATCGTAGATCTGTTGCCAGAATATTTCTGGGTCTATTCTTCCTCTTGTGGTGTAGGTTTTTTGTTTTTGTTTATTGGGTGAATCTTTCATACGCCATTGGAGGAAGAGGTTTGCTTTGTAGTGGTCGGACCACGGTGTGGGTGTCCACTTTGTATCTGTTAGTACAAGGTTTAAATCGGGGTCGAATTTTTGTGTGATGATGTCTAATGTGTGTCCTTTATTGTGGGTTGGTTGCGCATTTGGCTTATGAAGATCCCATAATTGTAGGAACTCTTCACATTCTTGGGTGCTTGTTGAGGTGGGGTCGTCAAGGTGCAAGTTGATATCCCCTATTATAATAAGATTTGAGGTAGAGACACATGTATTCGAAATGAAGTCCATAAAATGGGTTTGGGAGTCTTGCCAGTTCCCTGGTGGTCTGTAGAGCAGTATTGCATTAAGGTGTTCCTGTAGGTTTGGGTGATTGATTCTGACCGAAGCAATTTCAAGCTGTGGTGTGATGGATTCAGCTGTGGTTGTGATGGTGAATTGGGATTTGTAGATTATTGCTAATCCTCCTCCTCTTTTTCCATTTCTTGTTCAGTGGATAATTTTGTATCCTGGTGGGCATAGATCTAAGATTATAAGGTCTTTGAGGTCGTGAATCCAGGTTTCAGAGATGAATAAGAGGTCAAGATTGTCCATTGTGATCCAGTCTGTTATAATTGCTGTTTTGTTGACTACAGATCTTCCGTTTATGTAGCCTATTTGGATTGGTATATAGGATTTGGTTTGGGATGAGTGCGTGTTGATTCTTATTAGTTGTCTTCTATCTTGGTGTCTGGTTTTGTTGTGTCCTTTCTTCCCTTTCTGTTGGTTATTTCCGTGTGTATTTGTTATCCTTTAGGTCTGGTGGACTGTGATGGAGTTGTTTGTAGGGTATTTGTGCTGTGGACAGATTATTGTCTATATTGGGGGATGTCCTTGCGTAGTAAATTAGGGGGAGAAAGTAGATTAGAATAATTTTGTTGATATTTATGTTGGTTTTAGTTAGTATTGGCTGGTGGTACTTGTTGGTGTTAATGAATGAGATTTTATGTGAACATCAGGCGATATCAACATGAGACATTAATATATTATATGTTATTCATTAACATTCAGCATTTTGGGTGCATCTCTTATGCTTTCAGTTACTACTAATCTGGTTTATCAGCTTTTGGAAGATTGTAAGAGAGCATAGGACTTATATGTTATGGATAGACATTAACATAAGCAATTACAGTATTTTGTAAGGAAATAGGACTTATATGTTATGGATAGACTAACAAGCAATTGCAGTATTTTGTAAGGAAAACATGTCTGAAAGAAGCAAATAGCTTACTGTCACGAATAAGCATGAGCAGAACAGAAATAGCAAATAGCTTACTGTCATAAATAAGCGTGAACAGAACAGGATTTCAATACTTATATGTTATGGATAGGCATTATCATAAGCAATTACAGTATTTTGTAAGGAAAACATGTCTGAAAGAAGCAAATAGCTTACTGTCACAAATAAGCACAAATAAATGAAACCATAAACTAAAGCCAAAAGTCACATATTCAAAAGGCGCTGGACAATAATAAACAGCAATTAAAACCTTCCATCTGCCACTTTGTGATGCTTTCTGGACATTTTTTTGTTTGTTTTAAAAATGAGCTCCATGATATCTGACACATTACATGTTGTTCCTATGGGTTACTATGATAGTAGTTTCACAATTATAGATGTCAAAATCAATAGATCTTACTGTATCTTTTCAGCTAAAGATGAAACTAGTTCATTATCAATAATAAACACACATGTATTTATCCAGTCAAAAGAGATGGAATGTTGTACCATAAAAGAGTCAGGGTTTGATCTGAAGAAATGTTATTCCTTCCGCGTCCGGTTGAAAAGACGCCCTCACTGCTCTTTGGCTGTATACCCTGGAGATTGGAGTCCAATAACATTCTGGAAGAATGGTGCGTCAACGGGTGAGTAGGGTTTATTCTGCTGTTTTCTTAACATAGAACTTCATTTCAAGGGCCAGCCCAATTGTTCATATGGTAGGTGCTATGCACTCTCATGCAGAAAAGCTCAGTTCAGTTCTCATGCTTAGCCTATGCTCCCCACGCCAGCTGTAGAGCTGAATAGGCAGCATTCACAGTATATGAAAGGCAGGAGTCTCAGTCATCAGTCAATGGTAACACCAGGGTACCCTTTAGCCAGGTTCTGCACTGGAGGCAACACATACTGATCTGACGAAGGGCTACCTTCGAAAGCTAATCAAAAAATGTATTAAGTTATGTCCAATAAAAAAGGTATCATCTTATTTTCTTTTCTATGTTTTATTTTATTTCTATGGATTACCTAAATAAATACAAGTATCAGAAAACACACCCTCATAATAGTCCAATGCTGTCTTATGAGTGAAGCAATCTTCAGAGACACTGTGGTGTATTTTAATACATACGATACTGCAGTGTCCAAGTAAGTAGAAGCACAAAGCTGTAATAAAATACCTATTATTTTTTTAAGGCTCTTTTATATGCTTTTCTAAAGCTGTTCTTTGGATAGCCCCTTTGTTCCAATTTAGATATCAGATCTTGAGCTGATCTTTTATATTGTTGGTTAGAATCACAAATAAGCCGATAACGCAAAACCTGGGGGAAAAGGCAGACTGTTTTTTTAATATGATAAGGATGCATACTCCCATACTGCAAGAAAGCATTTCTATCCATAGATTTAATATATGCAGTAGTGTGAAAACCAACCAAACTGTATTGTACTTTCACATCAAGGAAGATGATCTGTTGCGCATGAAAATTGTAATCAAATTTAATTGTAAGATGACTCATTCAACTCAGTCACAAACTCTTGCAATTCATCCCCAGTCCATGTCCATATCTATGTATATAAAACTCACCCTCAACGTTCTGAAGACAGTGACGTCAGTGAAGCCAAGCCCTGATTTCCTTCAAAAAGGTTTGAAGGTTCGTGGTGGTGAAGCCACCAAAATCGCTCCGGGCCCCGCCCTCGAGGGCGGAGCAATGGCAGAACAACGAAGGGGTTGGCAGGGAGGGAGGGAGGCAGGGAGGTGGGAAATCACTACGGGCCCCGCCCTCGCATCAAACGTCATGACGTTGAGGGTGGAGCAATGCCACAACAACGAAGGGGTTGGCAGGGTGGGGGGTGTTGCCGACAAAAACCTTGCTAGCGCCCGTTTCATTTGCTCAGAAACGGGCCTCTTTTACTAGTTACAAATATATATCATTAATATATCGTAGCCAACATGCTACCAAAATAAATTTAGTCACAGTTAGTACTGCATGAAATCTAGATATGTACATCTTTTCTTCTGCAATATTTTAAAACTAGTAAAAGAAGCCCGTTTCAGAGCAAATGAAACGGGCGCTAGCAAGGTTTTCGTCGCCAACTCCCCCCCTCCCTCCCTGGCCAAACCCTTCATTGTTCTGCCATTGCTCCGCCCCCAACGTCGTGACGTTTGATGCAAGGGCGGGGCCCAGAGTGATTTCCCACCCCCACCCCGCCTCCCTCCCTGCCAACCCCTTGGTTTTTCTGCCATTGCTCCGCCCTCGAGGGCGGGGCCCAGAGCGATTTTGGTGGCTTCACCACCACAAACCTTCGAACCTTTTTGAAGGAAGTCAGGGCTTGGCTTCACTGACGTCAGTGTCCTCAGAACGTTGAGGGTGAGTTTTATTATAGTAGATGTTTGAACTGTGCTTACAACCATGCCATATTTGAAACTGATAAAGGCAGAGCTTTCTAACGACCAGCTTGATGGATTTTCCAGTGGATTTTTCCACAGACTCATGCTCCAATGACGAATCAACAAATGTTATCCTGCAAATTGGTGGGAAAATGTGGGATACAAATGCTACAAATAAATCAACAAATGTTATCCTATCAAGAAATGTAATCCTCATCATTTCATTGGTTGTGTCACTCTCCACATTCATCCTTCTGTACTGCATCTGTAAAATGAAACGGTAAGTGAACCAATACAATTTCTCTACTTTTTCAATGCTTTGTTTTTTTCTGTTCTCTGCCATCGACACAGGATAGCATTGTTGTCTATTGTATGTGATTGTTATAACTTTATTCCAACGTGCAATCTTATGTGCCTTTATGTAATTGTTTTAATGTTATAGCAAGATAGCAAGAGATAAAAGCTGCATTCATTTCAAAGCGAGCACTTATTTTTTAAACTGCTAGGCCAGGCATAGGCTACTCTGGTTCTCAAGTGCCACCGGTAGGTCATGTTTTCAGGATATCCACAGTGAATATGCATGAGATAGATTTGCATACAATGGAGGTAGTGCATTCAAATCTATCTCATGCATATTCATTGTGGATATCCAGAAAACCTGACCTGCTTATGGCACTGGAGAACCAGAGTTGAATATCCCTGGGCTAGGTAATAATATATGCAGTCTTAGAATTGTTGTATGAGGCCAAGTGATTCAATGGAGGTGATTTTAGAAGGGTTAGGCACCCTTCACACATACAAGAGCAATTTTTGAAAAGGTGCTACTTATACATGGAAGGAGCACAGAAATTTTAAGCAGGCATGATCTGGGAGTAGTTTGGGTGGAGGATCCTCAAAGATTATTTTGCAAATTCTATATAGTACGACTAAAGTTGTGCAAGCAAATCTAGGCGTATTCCGATTTGCACACACCAACCAGTGCCAATAATTGGATGTTAACAAGCAACATAAGAACATGAGTGTAGCCATACAGTAACATAGTAGATGACAGCAGAGAAAGACCTGCATGATCCATCCAGTCTGCCCAACAAGATAAACTCATATGTGCTACTTTTTGTGTATACCTGACCTTGATTTGTATCTGCCAGTTTCACGGCACAGACCGTAGAAGTCTGCCCAGCACTATCCCCGCCTCCCAACCACTAGCACCCCCCCCACCACCACCACCACCAGCTCTGCCACCCAATCTCCGCTAAGCTTCTGAGGATCCAATTCAGGTCCATCTAGCCCAGTATCCTGTTTTCCAAACAGTGGCCAAGCCAGGTCATAAGTACCTGGCAGAAACCCAAATTGTAGCAACACTCTATGCTACAAATCCCAGGGAAAGCAGTTGCTTCCCATGTCTGTCACAATAGCAGACTATGAACTTTTTTCCTCCTTGCCTCCTATCCCATGACTCTTTAATTTTCACAGGAGTCTCTCATGAGGAACTGTATCAAAAGCTTTCTGAAAATCTAGAAACACTACATCAACCGGCTCACCTTTATCCACATGTTTATTCACACCTTCAAAGAAATGAAATAGTGAGGCAAGACTTCCCTCGGCTGAACCCATGCTGACTCTGTCCCATTAAACTATGTTTGTCTAATTAGAATTTAAACGCACTACTCATTAAGCGTATTCTATAAAGTAGTCTGCGTAAATTCTACCGTGTGGATCTTAAAAGTAGGCGTGACCATGGGAGGAGCGTGGGTGGGTCACAGGTGTTCTATAATTTACGTGCAGTGTTATAGAATAACTCGTTCTGCGCTTAAAGCTAAGTGTGGGTATTTACACCAGCTTTTCATTGGTGTAAATGGTTGTGCTTAAATTTTAGTCATATCAGGGGAGAACTACCGGGCAGTGCTGGAGAGGCTCAGTGCAATGGCAGGATCTGTTAGGGAAAGCTCCGGTGAGCTTCCCCAAAGATTGGGAGCAATTTGGGCCTGACAGCTGTTCATGCAGTGAGCGAACATTGATCCAAAGTGAGCAACGCTCCCGGTTTGTACGAGTGATCTCACGTGCTCACCTTAGAGGGATCACTGGTCAGGTGGACAGTGCTCTGCGTATTCTGTAAACTGCACCTAACTTTAGGCTTGGTTTATAGAATATGCATAGGTCCATTTTCCATCCGCACCGATTTTTTTGGTGCCAAATATAGAATCTGGCCCTGTGTGTATTGCAGATTTTACAATCCTTCACACTGGCGCTTACACCCACTTTGAGTCAGGCATAACCCTTGCTAACTCTTCATTTGAAGCTGGGGTTTGGAGGGGTGCTTGTGTGAGGAATAGTGCTTAAAACCAAGTCAAAATGACAAAAGTGTGAGTTTCATAGCTCAGGTCCTTAATTGGCTCCCCTCAGACATACAACTTTACAAAATCCACCACTTACATGTATAAGAGCAGTGCCAGCCAGGATGCCACGCCTGTGGGGCAGCACCTTACAAAACCAGAACACTGTACCAGTGATTTCATAGTAAGAATCCTGAAAGGTAACTTTAAAACAATACAGGAACATGAAGACCTTTGAAGTCAGAATGATTAAATATTTTGACACCCACCAGACAGGACTTAACAAAGATCTGGGTTTTCTAACCCATTATGAACCATAAAGTTGTACTGCTCTGTTTGCCACCCTCCTGTCTCCATGCATATCTCCCTGTCTCTCACCTACCCACCCCCATCTTGTTAGACTGTCATTGAAATACTTTGATGTTTCACTTATATATACTGTCATCTACCAACATTTGTTTATTTCCAATCTGACGAAGAAGGGCAACCTTCGAAAGCTAATCAAGAAATGTATTATGTTCAATAAAAAAAGGTATCATAGTAACATAGTAACATAGTAGATGACGGCAGAAAAAGGCCTGCACGGTCCATCCAGTCTGCCCAACAAGATAACTCATATTTGCTGCTTTTTGTGTATACCCTACTTTGATTTGTACCTGTGCTCTTCAGGGCACAGACCGTATAAGTCTGCCCCGCACTATCCCCGCCTCCCAACCACCAGCCCCACCTCCCAACCACCGGCTCTGGCACAGGCACAGACCGTATAAGTCTGCCCAGCACTATCCTCACCTCCCCAGCCCTGCCTCCCAACCCCGGCTCTGGCACAGACCGTACAAGTCTGTCCAGCACTATCCCCGCCTCCCAACCACCAGTCCCGCTTCCCACCACTGGCTCTGGCACAGACCGTATAAGTCTGCCCAGCCCTATCCCCGCCTCCCAACCACCAGCCCCGCCTCCCGATCTTGACTAAGCTCCTGAGGATCCATTCCTTCGGCACAGGATTCCTTTATGCTTATCCCACGCATGTTTGAATTCCGTTACAGTTTTCATTTCCACCACCTCCCGCGGGAGGGCATTCCAAGCATCCACTACTCTCTCCGTGAAAAAATACTTCCTGACATTTTTCTTGAGTCTGCCCCCCTTCAATCTCATTTCATGGACTAACACAGCTACCACACCTCTCTACTCATGTATAAGAGCAAAACTGATAATGCCAAACACAGGTATTTTTTGTTTTGTGTTTGTGGTGCTCTACATGTTGTATTAAAGCCTTTTTGTAAAATACGAGAACACTGACCTAAACATCTGTTGTCTTTGCTGCATACTCCTACACAAGGGTTCCAGAAAGTACTTCTGTCATGATTTTGGACCAGGCATGGCACGTGCACCAGAGTTTGCTGCTGCCTGACCCTGTGATGTTGCAGACATGCTGCTATCACCTATCCTCTCTCACCTTTGCCCACAGCAATCAAAGGTGAACAAGGCTGGTGCTGGGTAGGCACTAGGGGGAGGAGCCCCAAAGCCCACCTGCAGGCTAACTTGAGACAGTCTTGGGGGCTCCCTGGGCCATGGGAGCTCTGTGCAATTGCCTTGTTTGCCACCCCTTAACACTGGCCCTGAAGGTGAATACTTAAAATTAAATCTATGAGAAAAGTAGGCAAGTGAGTAGGGATTTATACCTTATAGTTCACAGCTGTCTGTGCATGTTGCTGGATATGCATTCAGTTTACCTGATGTGTCAGGAAATATAAGTACCCTTAAGTAACTGCCAGTGGCATATTTAAATTAGGTGCTTCAGTGGTGTACGCACCCCCTGTCAGACCCGGCCTTCGCCCCACTTTCTTCTTCGCCCATCTTCTTGGCTGCAGTCTGCACCCGGGCAGTGGTAGCTGCATTCATATGCTGCCTGCAGCCTACACTGGGATTTCCTCCCTGAACCCCCCCCCCCCCCCCTCCTGATGCAACTTTCTGTGTTGTGAAGGGCAGAAGGGTTCAGGGAGGAAGTTCTGGTGCAGGCTGCCTATGAGTGCCGCCGTTGCTGCTGCTGCCCAGGTGAAAACTGCAGCTGAGACAGTTTTAAGGTGGGGATAGGAGGCAGCAAGCAAGACGGCAGGGAGAGGCACCCCCTGTAAAAATAATTCCTGGCTACACTACTGGTAACTGCTGTTTACTATTGTTGTTGTTATGAAATCAAAGGACCTGGGTATGCAGCTGATGGCAATCAGCTGCATTAGACCCAGAAAGTCAATGCTGGGCCACACGCTCAGGTATATGGAGCCAACGAAAACATAGCCAGTGATATTGAGCGCTTAACCGGCTATGAAGAACTACATAAAGAGAGGACTGTTTTCTACTGTCCTATTCAATTGGTTATCTTAGCCGGTTAAGCGCTGAAATCTGCACTTAACTGGCTAAGCAGCAACTCCACTCCTGAACACCCCAAAATAGATTTTGGCTTGAGGCCTAAATAGGCATTATTTATTTAGTTAGTTAGTTGCATTTCTATCCCACATTTTCCCACCTATTTGCAGGCTCAATGTGGCTTACATAGTACCATCAAGGCATTTGCCCAGTCGGTTGATAGCAAATGATCGAATGAGGTATATGTGGAGGGTCGGAAGGGATGAAGATTGTATGTTGTCCTCAGTGGCAGTATTTAGTTAAGTGCCGCTGAATATGCCCAGTTAGGCCCAGACAGGCGATGTAAACAGCCAAGAGCCTCTCCTAGCTGTTTAAATCGATGTCATTCACAAAAGTAAATTGAAAACCCAGAGACTTGGCCCCCAAGATCTAGGTATTAAAGACAGCATGATCATTTTATCAGAGAGAGGGCAAAAAAATAAAATTGTGAATTTCAGATCATGGTCATAAATCCCACTTATTATCAAGGAAAGGTGAAGTTTTCCTGATGAAGATCTGAAGTCATGTAGCCATCTCTCCTTAATTTTATCCCTCCTTACCCCTTTTCTCCCAAATTACACTATCCTATCCTGTCTACCCTCTTTTATCCTAGTCATATATTATCTAGCTCAACTTATCATACACTACTAAGCCCAACTTTACATTGTTTTACTACTGTTTTATTAAAATTCTATTAACTTAGTATTTCAAATTACTATGTAAGCCGCATTGAGCCTGCATTATGTGGGAAAGCACGGGGTACAAATGTAATAATAATAATAATAATAATAAAATGTTCAAGGAAAATGGCTACAATTTTTACACAGTGCCAGACCTTAGCACCTCAGCTAGTTGCCATGGCAACCCAAAAAAAAGTACTGCCAAACAATTACCATCATAGAAAACTTATTTTTTTTTTTCTCTTTCCTGTCCTTCTTTTGCAGATTGCAAGAGCAAATAATGCCTCTAATACCAGATCCCAAACACAGCTTTTCTGATCTCTTTCACAATCACAATGGAAACTTTCAGGTATATGTATTAACCAAATCTATGCAACTTCCCAGTAATTCAGATTAACTCTGGCCTATTGTGAATTAATAACACAGTTACACTGCTGGTGATAATAGAAGTGTGTTTAACTAAATTAACAGATAGCTATTAAACGATGCTCACCATAAAAGTGTAGCAGGGAATGGTGGATACTGGACTTCCCACCACGGTGGCATAAACGGGACTGCTTAGATACAAATAGTTGTTTAATTCGGGGCTTCTTCACGTTCAGTGCACGCTAATCGGTAGCGTCACTTTGTAAAAAGAGCCCTTAATTACAAGGAGGGGAATTCTATAGAGAGGCACCCATACGTTTAATTGAAGGCAGGAAGGAAGGGGGGATCCTGTGGGTGGGATGCTGGGTCCTTCCTGTCACATTTAATTGAAGGTAGAAGGAAGGGGAATGGGGGACAGAGGTGTGACCTGGCCAGCCAATTGTATGCCTGTTATGCAGCACATAGATTTGGCTAGTCAGTTTGGGTGGCTAATGTGCAAATCACTTAACCTTCTTTCCCATCCCCTCCCCCATTCACTGGAAGACAGTGAAATTTAGGTGGCTAAAATTAGCCTGTTAGCTCAGTGAATTTTCAAAGGCTTTGATTTAGTTGACTTAATATTTTCAAAGCACTTAGCCTTCCAAAGTTCCATAGAAACCTATGGAACTTTGGAAGGCTAAGTGCTTTGAAAATGAGCCTGGGACGTCTTTGCTTACCTGGCTAGATCGCTTTGAATATTTATGAGAATAATCTTCCCCAATTATTGAAAACCATTCATAAGAATAGCCATACTGGATCAGACCAATGGTCTATCTAGCCCAATATCCTGCTTCCAGCAGTGGCCAATCCAGGTCACAAGGTCCTGGCAGAAAACCAATTAGTAGCACCATTCCATGCAATCCCAGGGCAAGCAGTGGCTTCCTCCATGTGTCCATCTCATTAACATAGACTTTTCTTCCAGGGACTTGTCCAAACCTTTTTTAAACCCAGATACTCTAATCGCCATTACCATATCCTCCAGCAATGAGTTCCAGAGCATAAATAGTCTTTGAGTAAAATATATATTTCCTGCTATTTGTTTTAAAAGTATTTCCATGGAACTCCCTGGTCTTTATACTTTTTGAAAGAGTGAAAAATCAATTCACTTTTACTGCAATAGAAGGCCCTCTTTATTGAACATGATTGTTTCAAGCATTCAGCCCTCATAAAGCAAATCAATTTTTTTCAGTTCATGTGTTTGCTATTAAACAGTGTTGGTTTTTTATTTGTTTTACTCAAACAAGACAAGGCTTTCTGAAATGCAAAGATCCTTTGTTTCCAGCTGTTGGATAATTTGCTGGAGCAATTCCAAAGAAAAGCTGTATCTTTTTAAAACTAGTTATAGATATTAACAATTTCTACAGTCAACACGACTTGAATGAAAGGAAAAAAGAAAAGAAAACACAGAGCACATTTTTCAGTAATGACAGTCATCATATTTAATTTTAACCCCAGCTGTGGCATTTAAAGTAATCTACATATTTGGTGCTGTTATATATAGAACCAGAAGCATCAAAATATGCATATACCTACTAATTATAAGCCACATTTATTTATTTATTGGGATTTATTAACCGCCTTTATGATGCGATTCACCCAATGTGGTGTACAGCAGGTACAGTTTAACCTAAAACTTACAGGTTTGATAACAGCATAACAATAGTAAAAATGACCAAATATAAACATAAATACAATAAATGAGGTAAACTTGAAAAAAATTAATTGAAGCCTAATAATAGAACTACCGTGAAACAGTATAAAAAACATACACATTTAACAACACTGAAATTCAAATGGCAGAGATACAATATGATGTTAATATAACTCTAATGAAATATCTAATGAGCACACATTAGAACATTTAAATAACATAGCTACATTGAACCTGAGCTTGTTCAAGATAATGTGGTATAAAATGTCATAAATAAATTAAATAATTCTATAAAAGTTGCCAAAAATTGCATGTGCTAATTTGGGCATGTAATTTAATTGAATGAGCTAATTAGCACCAATTGGCTTTTTAACAAGCAATTATTGACACTAATTAGATTTAATAAGAACTTATGCATATAAATTTAGGAGCGGGATCTACATCTAAATTTTACAATTGAGTAAAAAAAAAGGGCACAGAAATGGGAGGGTCATGGGTGGAACGGAGGCGTTCCTAACCAGGGGCGTAGCCAGACTTCGGCGGGAGGGGGGTCCAGAGCCCGAGGTGAGGGGGCACATTTTAGCCCCCCCCCCCAGCGCCACCACCACCAACTTTGCCCCCCCCCTGCTGACGACTCTCTCGACCCCCCCTCCCGCCGCCTACCTTTGCTGGCGGGGGACCTCAACCCCTGCCAGCCGAGGTCCTCTTCTTCCGGCGCAAGGCTTCGTTCTGTTTCTGTGAGTCTGACATCCTGCACGTACAACATGCAGGACATTAGACTGACAGAAACAGAACAAGGCTTGCGCCGGAAGAAGAGGACCTCAGCTGGCAGGGGTTGGGGTCCCCTGCCAGCAAAGGTAGCCAACGGCGATGGCGGGGGAGGGTTGGTGGTGGGGGGGTCAAGAGGGTCATTGGCAGGGGGGGTCCAGGGCCAAATCTACGGGGGCTCAGGCCACCATGGCCCCACGTAGCTACGCCACTGTTCCTAACATTTATGCACGTTGTTATAGAATATGGGGGATCAGGCCTAACTTTAGGTATAGCCATTTGCACTAACAAATGTAGTGCAAATGTAGTTGCCTAAATTGGTTGCATATCCCCCATATTCTATAACAACGTGCATAAATGTTAGGAACGCCCCCGTTCCACCCATGACCCTCTCATTTCTGTGCCCTGTTTTTTTTTTTTTTTTACTCACGTGTAAAATTTAGTCATGGATCCTGCACCTAAATTTATACACATAAGCTCCAATTAAATCTTAGTGCCAATAATTGCTTGTCATAAAGCCAATTGGTGCTAATTAGCTCATTATCATCATCATCAGTGGTAGGAAGTCACTGATGAAGGAATACATAGTTAACTTTCTAGAAGCCAACGGGTTTCAAGATCAGAGGCAACATGGCTTTACCAAAGGAAAATCCTGCCAAATGAATCTGATTGATTTCTTTGACTGGGTGACCAAAGAACTGGATAAAGGACATGCGTTAGATGTAATCTACTTGGATTTTAGCAAAGTCTTTGATACTGTCCCTCAAGAAGTATCATGAATAAGCTGAGAGAGGACTGAACTTAGGTCCCAAAGTGGTGAACTGGATTGGAAACTGGTTGACCAGCAGGCAACAGAGGGTGGTGGTAAATGGAATTCATTCAGAGGAAAGGAAGGTGAGTAGTGGAGTGCCTCTGGGTCTATACTGGGGCCGATTCTGTTTAATATTTTTGTGAGAGACATTGCTGAAGGGTTAGAAGGAAACATTTGCTTTTTTGTGGATGACACAAAGACAGCCAATAGAGTGGATACCCTGAAGGTAGTTGAAACCATGAGAGGAGGTCTCCAAAAATTAAAAGAATGGTCAAAGGTCTGGCAGTTAAAATTTAATGTGAAGAAGTGCTGAATGATGCACTTGGGGTGCAGAAATCCAAAGGAATGTATGAGATAGAAGGAGAGAGGTTGATAAGCACAGCTCAGGAGAGGGACCTTGGGGTAATGATGTGAGGATCTCAAGGTGACAAAACAATGCGACAAGGTGGTGGCCACAGTCAGATGGATGCTAGGCTGCATAGAGAGGGGTATAATCAGCAGAAGAAAGGAGGTGTTGATGCCCCTTGTACAAGTTGTTGGTGAGGTCCCATTTGGAGTACTGTATTCAGTTTTGGAGGTCACAGCTTGCTAAAGATGTAATAAGACTTGAAGTGGTTCAGAGAAAAGTGACAAATATGGTATGGGGTTTGCATCACAAGACTTACGAGAGACTTCATGACCTGAAAATGTACACCCTGGAGGAAAGGAGAGACAGGGATAATATGATACAGACATGCAAATATTTGCAATGTATTAATATACAAACAAACCATTTCCAGAGGAAGGAAGGTGGTAGAACTAGAGAACATGAATTTAGATTGCAGGGGGGCCAACTCAGGAATAACATCAGGAAGTAATTTTCATGGAAAGGATGGTAGATGGCCTGGAATGCCCTCCCGTAGGAGGTGGTGGAGATGAAAACAGTAACACAATTCAAAAATGCATGGGATAAACACAAAAGAATCCTGTATGAAAGACATGGAACCGAACAAGCTTAGCGGTGATTAGATGGTAACACCAGTAATTGAGAAGCAAAGCCAGTGCTAGGCAAACTTCTACGGTCTATGCCCTGATCATGGCTGGACAGATAGGCCAGTGCCGACTTCTACGCCCTCTGCCCTAATCGTGACTGGACAGATAGGCCAGTATCAGGAAGGCTTCTATGGTCTGTGCCCCAATCATGTCTGAAGAGATTTGGATGATCTGCAGTGGGCTTTGATGACAGTTTCAGTTGTTGGAGAATAAGGCTAATGCTGGGCAGACTTCTACAGTCTGTGTCCTAAAAATGGCAAGGACAAATTAAGATCAAGTATGCATATGTATCACATCATACCTTATGCTATGAGTTTATCTTGTTGAGCAGACAGGGTGGACCATACAAGTCTTTATCTGCCAACATCTACTATGTTAACATGTATCATATGGCTTGGTTGTGTATAATGGACTCTATTTTGTGAAGGGTGAAAGCTGGATTTGTGGAGGTAGCTGTAAGTTAGTTTCCTGTATATAGATTTATTTATTTTGGATTTGCTCACATCTTTTTCACTGGTAGCTCATAGTGAGTTACATTCAGGTACACTGGGTATTTCCCTGTCCCTGGAAGGCTCACAATCTAAGTTTGTACCTTAGATAGTTGTATATAAACATAATTGATAAACGCTATGGTGTTTAAAAAGTTAACTTTTTCTGTGGAGTAGTCAATTTTGAGTCTGACTTAGGATGGAATACATTAAAGTATTGTGAAATTATTTGCAAGTCTCTTCTCCCTCTGTCCAAATCCTAAAAAAATCAGCTGTGGTGTCTTGTATGAAGCTGTTTGCCTTGTATAATTGGGGTTTAAAGATATTTCCTCTGTGATCTTGGCAATACCAGATATAATTGATCTCCCAGGGTTTCCAGGTTTATGGCCCTTAGGTAGACCTAAGAACAGCTGATGCGTAAACCTGAAATATAGATGCAAAATGGAATTCCTGAGTGGTTCCAAGGCGACAGCCACAATCTAAATGGCCTAGTACAGAATCTCCTTCTGTGAGTCCTCAAAAAAAAAAAAAAACCCCAGTCATATCTAGGTTGTCTGAAGAGATCTCTCCACTCCGTTTCCTGCTGCTACTCTGACCAGACATCTAGTGTAATATACAAAATCCTTGCCATAGTTGGTAAAGCTTTCTTGGGGTATTTTTAATACCTTTTGAAAGTACCTCTTTAACATGTCTCTATGAATGACCAAAGGATTTAGGGATATTAATAAATTGGAGGTTAAATCTTCTGGCCTGGTTTTGTTTTTTTTTTTTCAAGTTCTCTATTTTGTGCCTTGTTACCTTCCTGTCTTTACTCGGAGCAGTAGATCAGATAGCTTTTGCTTTAATTTGTCTAACACTGGCCCATGTTGTGCTAAAAGAGCTGCTTCTACATTAATATTTTGAATGTAAAAACTGTTAATATCTACAAATTGAGTTTAAAAAAAAAAGAAAATCAGGAGCCCTGTCCACTGTTCAGACAGCTGTTTATACAAAAGCTTCTGTCTTATGAGTCGTTATTTGAACAGTCAGAGGAGAATGAATAAAACCATGCTTTGATGTTTTATTTCCCTTTCTTATTTCGTTAGTGTCACATTTCAATTATTGAAAAGTGCAATTCAGTACTTGGGCATGTTAAGCAAGTAGTATTCTTATTGGAACAATAAGAACATTTCACTCTTTCAGGCATGGTTAGATGAATCGGATAATGTGGCAAAACAAATCTATATAAAATACTTGGAGACAGAGTGTATTGTTGATGAGGAGACAAACGAAGAGAAAGAAGAAGGTAGAAACCAGTAGATACGGAGAGACGTACAATATGGCTGGACCTGAAGACCCCTGCTGCCTCCCGCAATTAGCAATGCTACAGCTTCCTTGGAAAGTTTTTTTTTTTTTTTGGGGGGGGGGGGGGGGGGGAATCAATATTCAAAACGATTTAACTGGCCAGAAAAAACTCCTGACCTGTTACATTGCTTGTTTGGGGCTAACCCATCATATTCAGTGGCACTTAACTGGATAATACCACTGAAAAATGTCTGCTTAGCACCCAGCTCGAAACTGGCTATTTTGGGGATGTAGTCAGCACTTGACTGGTTAGGTACTGTAATTAATTTGCATGTTCCCACCACCTATTCTGATCTCATACTCCCCCAGACTGCTCTTACACAGTCCATGAATTAACGAACTCCATAATCAGAAGGACTCACTGGGATATAAGAAGATAGTTTATTTCAATCTCACCAATAGCAGTACAGGCAAATCAGGTATTCGTATGGTTTGAGCAGCAGTTCACGACACGTCTCTCTCTCCAGCCTTCTGAAGACATCTGCTCTCTTCTCCTGCTCTAATACCCCTCAGACTGTTCCTTATATACTATTTTAACCCTATTCATTTCAATGGACCCCAGGTGAGAACATCCAAAGGAAGGGGCTAAGGGAAAGTTTGGGGAAAATGCAAAGTCATCTAACAAGATGCGCTCTGAGCATATCTTGTTTATACTTAGAGCTTGATAACATGTGAAGTCATTTTGATCAAACTGATAAGGGCCAAGAACCCTGGTGACAAAGCTGGGGTCCATTGAAATGAATAGGGTTAAAATAGTATAGAAGGAACAGTCTGAGGGGTATTAGATCAGGAGAAGAGAGCAGAAGTCTTCAGTAGGCTGGAGAGAGAGACGTGTCGTGAACTGCTGCTCAAACCAAACGAATACCTGATTTGCCTGTACTGCTATTGGTGAGATTGAAATAAACTATCTTCTTATATCCCAGTGAGTCCTTCTGATTATGGAGTTCGTTAATTCCTGGACTGTGTAAGAGCAGTCTGGGGTAGGGTTACCATATGGCTCCAGAAAAAGGAGGACGGATTGAGCCAGCCGGGTTTTACTTCCATTGCTTTCAATGGAAAGCAATTGCTTTCAATGGAAGTAATTGCTTTCAATGGAAGTAATTGCCCATTGCTTTCAATGGAAAGCAATGGAAGTAAAACCTGGCTGGCTCAATCCGTCCTCCTTTTTCTGGAGCCATATGGTAACCCTAGTCTGGGGGAGTATGAGATCAGAATAGGTGGTAGAAACGCACAAATTAATTACAGTACCAATATTCAGAACTTAACCAACCATTATAACTGCGTAAATAGGATCTCATAAAAGTCAGTCTTATCTTTATGCAGTTGGCTACAGCCAGTTAATTGCTGAATATTGCACTTCACCGGGTATGTTTTCACTGGCTCCATATACCTGGAAATTCAATGCTGGAGGCCTGGTCATGGCCCAGTATTGAATTTCTGGAGATAACGCCGGCAGGGATCAGCAAAACCCTGATTGTTACCAGCTGAATATCAGGCCTGTTACGTATAACAAGATGTATGTCATATTTTCAGATAAAATTGTGTAGACATAATAGACTTTGAAGAAAACACGGATGAGTTAAGTTAGCTGGTTTCTATTGATTCAAGTAAAGATTAGGAAGCGACATAACTCGAAGTGTCTCCACAGGAAGTAGCTCAAACATCCTGCTTTGCTTGCCTTGCAATGTGCAGCAGTAAGATTTCAAGATATATATTATTTTTGCCTTTCCCATTTAGTGGGTTTCCTGAAGCAATGCTATATCAGCATGTTGCCTTTTGGGTGCTTGCTGCCTTTTGGGTCCTCTTTATAGGGGAATGGATGCCATCAACATTAAGGGAGACAATTTTAAGGCTAGCCATACGGTAGCATACCAAAATGATCTAACCTAATCTTATGAACCCTCTACCCAACACCTAATCACTCGACAAAGACTATGACTTAGACCATGTCTTCCATCAACTCCCCCTATGTTATCCCCTCAATCTATTCCCTCCTCCGGCCACCCCCACCCCCTTATCCCTTGCCTCTCCTACCCCCTTCTTACTTGCCCATCCCACTTATCTGCATACCTCCATCATTATTCTGTTATACCACAGCTTGTATTCTCTCTGCTATACCTTGTAACCCCTATTACTATGTAAGCCGCACTGAACCTGCCGCGGGGTACAAATGTAACAAATAAAAGCCATGTTTTATTTCAAACCATTTATATACTGTTCTCCCAGGCAAAGCTGCCTGTCCAAAATAGTGTACAATAAAGAATTCCATATAGTAAAAACAACAAGGTAAATATACAAGAAAAGGAGAACCACTAGAAATGTGAACACACCAAAAATTCAAATAGTGGATCGATAACACTTCAAACAAACTCCAGGATATAGAATATAAGACAGTAAGTCCATACACATTGCCATTTCTTATATCTTTTTTTTTATAAATATCTTTTTTACTTAAAAAGAAAAAGGAGGAAAAAGACCTGTTAGCTGTGACTGTCTTACCTAAATAAAAAGCAGGCAGACCTGCAATAAGGTAGACATTTGTGATTTGTACACAGCTCACAGTTTTCTATCACTGATCTTTAAAAAAAAAAAACGCCATCATTTTTAATTCAAAGTACAGACATAAATTCTTCTCAAATCTTCCCAACAAAGATGAATATATACTGTGTGTGAAAAAAAAATCACTTAGGGGCTATTTTACTAAGCCGCGTAAGCGTCTACGCATGCCCGACGTGCGCCAAAATGGAGTTACCGCCTGGCTACTGCATGGCTCTTGCGGTAATTTCATTTTTGGTGCACATCCGATACGAGAGTCCAAAAAATAACTTTTGTTTTCAGACGCTCATATCGGACACGCACCAAGTGGCATTTGATGCGTTTAGGTCATTATCGCCCGGTTACCGCGTGAGACTTTACCGCTAGGTCAATGGCTGGTGGTAAGGTCTCAGACCCAAAATGGACACGCAGCAATTTTCATTTTGCCGCACGTCCATTTTCAGCAAAAATTTTAAAAAGGCTTTTTTGTGTAGGTGCATTGAAAAATAATTCTGTGCACACCCAAAACACGCGCCTACACTACTGCAGGCTGTTTTTCAGCACACCAGCAGGAGTGGACCCAATGGGGACCTGTTTCACCTCGTAGGCTTTCCTCAGGGGAATGAGCTCTCTGCCAACAATTTATAACAATTCCCGCCTGCCGTCACCTTTGAGCAGACTGTAATGCACTGAGTAAAAACAGGCAAACAAAAAAAAATAACTATATATATATATATATATATATATATATATATATATATATATATATACACATGCAGCAAAGCTAAGTTTCTTACCTTTAGCAAGTGTTCAATCCTCACAGCATGGAAAGCTACACCAGTTCTAGAAGGTCTTGGGAAGCCTCTCAATGCAGGTGCAGCACTTCCCACTTGCTCGGTACTTCCTCAGTCTTTTATTAAAGCTTAGAGTGGAATACAACTCCTGGAGAAGATGGATGGGTACGTTAAGGACTTGTATCCTGCTGAATACAGAGAACATCTGCTTGGTCTTCTCTGAGGGCGAGTAGAATAACAAGTCTACACAGTATTGGACTCACTGGCTACAGGCCACCTTCTACAGAAAAGGGGGGAAATAAGGATACTACAGGGGTTGCCAACAGATAAGCTTTTCAGGATATCCCTAATGAATAGCAACAAAGATTTGGTTACACTTTTTTTTTTTGTTACATTTGAACCCCGCGCTTTCCCACTCATGGCAGGCTCAATGCGGCTTACATGGGGCAATGGAGGGTTAAGTGACTTGCCCAGAGTCACAAGGAGCTGCCTGTGCCTGAAGTGGGAATTGAACTCACTTCCTCAGGACCAAAGTCCACCACCCTAACCACTAGGCCATTCCTCCACTGTTGCTACTATTTGAGATTCTACATGAAATGTTGCTATTCCACCAATGTGGCCGCACAGGCTTCTGCTTCTGTGAGTCTGACATCCTGCAGGACGTCAGACTCACAGAAACAGAAGCCTGCGCAGCCTTCTACATGGAATGTTGCTAGTGGAATAGCAACATTCCATGTAGAATCTCCAATAGTATCTATTTTATTTTGTTACATTTGTACCCCGCGCTTTCCCACTCATGGCAGGCTCAATGCGGCTTACATGGGGCAATGGAGGGTTAAGTGACTTGCCCAGAGTCACAAGGAGCTGCCTGTGCCTGAAGTGGGAATCAAACTCAGTTCCTCAGATCCCCAGGACCAAAGTCCACCACCCTAACCACTAGGCCACTCCTCCACTGTTGCTACTATTTGAGATTCTATATGAAATGTTGCTATTCCACCAATGTGGCCTCACAGGCTTCTGCTTCTGTGAGTCTGACGTCCTGCAGGACGTCAGACTCACAGAAACAGAAGCCTGCGCAGCCTTCTACATGGAATGTTGCTAGTGGAATAGCAACATTCCATGTAGAATCTCCAATAGTAGCAACATTCCATGTAGAATCTCCAATAGTATCTATTTTATTTTTGTTACATTTGTACCCCGCGCTTTCCCACTCATGGCAGGCTCAATGTGGCTTACATGGGGCAATGGAGGGTTAAGTGACTTGCCCAGAGTCACAAGGAGCTGCCTGTGCCTGAAGTGGGAATCGAACTCAGTTCCTGAGGAAGCAGGCATGCAAATCTCTTCCGTGTCTATTTATTAACCTCACAGCAGCCCTCGAGGATTGGGGTGAAGAACCTCAGTCTATAGATAGAGATGAACCAGACTGAAATTTTTAAAGGGGAGAAAAATATTACATGAAGGAATAAAGTAGATTGCCACCAGTGTGGGGCATATAAGATTTTTTTTTTTAAAGCTATTCTTCTCAAGCAAGCTCCTGAGAAACAACACTATTATTCTTTATAATTGTAGGTGGAAGGAACAACAGAAATCTGGCAGATGGTGGAGATAAAATTTATTAGCAATGTGAAAAACAGCTGCTTTGCAAACAAAACCAAGATTCTAATCAGTGGCAGAAATAGTACAAAAACTTAACAGATGAGGAAACGTATCATTAGAGCAATCCAGATAATAGGCTCAGAAAAATACGCTTCACTGAAAACAAGTTATAGTAATTGCTCTAAGATATCATCTCAAAGAAGTCTATCTAAACTGTGATCTTAAACCTCAAGACATTTGAACAAAGCATTCAATTTCTTGACGTCCAGATTAATGTAAAAGGGGATAATGCGTAAGTGCATGCATAAATAGATGCCTGACACATACAGCAGTTAAATACTGTGACATTTTATAGATTGTTACGATCAGGGCTTTTTTTGAGGGGGGTACTGAGTACCGGCACCTTTTCCATTGTCTGCTAAAATTGACCCATGGTCCTCATATTTTAATGAAGGAGCTCATGCTCTAAATACAAATTCTGTCTTGTCATAGATTATGTAACTCGTTTATTTATTTATAGCATTTATATCCCACAATATTCCCACCCATGGGCAGGCCCAATGTGGCGTACAACAATTCAGCAAACAAACAATCAATGTCGTAAGAGAGAAAGGGAAATAGCTAAGGAGGGAAACGGGGAAAGAGTAGTGGTGAACAATATGTCGCTACGACAGTTGGAATTCAGAAGGAAGAGGTGCCAGGCGGGTTTGAAGCGTATGCTCTACCAAAAAGGAAGGTCTTGAGGCGCTTCGTGAAGGTCGGGTGATCAGGAGTAAGTTTGACCAAATTGAGGCAGTCCATTCCACAATTTGAGTGCTGAGATAGGAGAAGGAGGATGCATAGGTGGTCTACACATAAAGTAGCACATACGAGTTTATTTTGTTGGGCAGACTTGATGGACCATATGGGTCTTTTTCTGCCGTCATCTACTATGTTTCTATGTTATACTTGAGGCCACAAAAAACTGGGTAATGGAGGTTTAGGTACGAACGAGCTGATCTGTGAGAGTTCCTAGGTGGCAGGGGGCCTAGCTATTGTGGGGTGGGTCCCTCAGTGATCACCTCACCCCTGAAGGGTGGCCTGGCATTTGAGTACTAGCACCTTTTTAGCTACAAAAAAGGTATTGGTTATGATCACACCTGTCAAAGACTTTTCTGGGGTAAAGCAGCATCTAAATTCATGGAAACAAAGATGTTGAAAATTCTCTCCTCTCACACAGAGAGGTAGGGTTGGGTCAGGAGACAGAAAGTATGCTTATTTTTACTTTCTGCGGGAAATTTGCACCTGCTTCAAAGCCCTGTTTCCTACCAGTCCAATTTTTTTTTCCTTTTTGACAATGTGTATTCAGTCCCAGAGAATCTTTGCTTGCTGTGAACTGCAAACCTTGCATTTGGAGATCCTGACAAGAAAATCCCTGCCATACAAAAGGGGGAGAGGGATCAGTTTATTGCGGCAGGTTTAAGTGAAATAACCATGTAAAAGAGGCAGCAGTTTCTGGCAATGAAGGGCTGATTTCAAACAGTGAAATCTCAACTGACACAAAGAGTGACCATTTATTTATTTATCTCATTTGTACCCCACAGTTTCCCAACAGTGTCAAGCTCAATGTGGCTTACAATGTACCACAGAGGCAGGCGCCAATGCAGTAAAATGAAGCTAATACAGCAAACCTACAAGAGATAATGGGGAAGAATAGGAATGGATGGAAGGAGAGGGCAAAGTTTGAGGGAAGAGGGAAGGGGGATATGTCCAAATGTCTCTAGATCAGTGCGCTTCCAGCAGTGGAGTCACTGGGGGAGTTTGCAGGGTAGGCGCTTCTGAATAACATGGTCTTCAGCGATTTCCGGAAAGTTAGATGATCTGTAGTGGTTTTGATGGACCTCGGTAAAGAGTTCAAAAACTGAGTGCCAATGAAAGAGAAGGAAGTAGCGTACGCAGTCTTGTGCTTGACTCCATTGCAGTTCGGATAGTGAAGGGTAAGATATGAACGGGAGAGCCAGAACATATTCCAAAGCGGTAGGGAGATGAGATCTATCATATAGCCAGGTACTTCACCATAAAGAATTTGGTGAACTAGAGAGCAAAGTTTAAAGGTGATGCGATCTGTGACAGGGAACCAATGTAGCTTCTTTCGAAGGGGTGTGGCAGACTTGAACTTGGACTTACCATAAACCAATCTGGTCGCTGTGTTTTGGGCTGTCTGCAGTTTCTTAAGCAGTTGCCGTTTACATCCAGCATACACTCTGTTAAAGTAATCCAGGTGGCATAGTACGATGGATTGTATAAGGCTGCGAAAGAAAGAAAATTTCAAGGAACTGAAAGAATTTCTAGACCAGGGGTGGGCAACCTCAGTCGGGTTTTCAGGATTTCCCCAGAATATGTATGAGATCTATTTGCATGCACTGTCTCCATTCTATGCAAATAGATCTCATGCATATTCATTGGGAAAATCCTGAAAAACTAACTGGATTGCAACCAAGGACTGAGGTTGCCCACTCTGTCTTAGACAAATGAAGTTTGGCTGATGGAAATCAAATGCAGAAAAGCTGAAGAAAAAGAAAACTCTAGGTTGATTTTGTCTGCTGATAAAAAGCAGGTTTTTTTTTTTTTGTTACATTTGTACCCCGCGCTATCCCACTCATGGCAGGCTCAATGTGGCTTACATGGGGCAATGGAGTTGAGGAACTGGAGGCATATTTTCCATGATTATTTTCCATAGACTCTGTTATACTATATATGTTTGTTTTCTTTTTCTATTTCAAGCAGGGATGGGACAGACAGGAGTATTATGAAAATACCCAGTATATTCTAAATTAGCAAGTGAAGTGCTGTTATATTTCTTCATACCAAAAACCTATCTTGCTGCTGCATTTTAAAAGATTTCACATTTAGATCTTATTTATATATTTTAAGTGCTGTTAATTGGATGGTAATGAGCAATTAATTGGCATTAATTAGAACTTACAGAATTTGCTAAGCACATTTTGTAACATGGTGCATGTAAATTCTAATGCACAGTCAAAAAGGGGTGTGGAATGGGCAGTTCGTGAGCATTCCAAAAAGTTACTTGCACGGTTATGGAATATACCTGCTCTGCGCCTAACTTAGGCACTGGTATTTACACCAGGTTTTACTTGGCGTAATTCCTCATGACTATAGTCATGTGGATCAGAGTGAGCGTATTCTATAAACCGTGTGGAAATTTTATAGACTATGCTTAGGCGGAAATATTTTATGTGCAAATTTTCAAGGCACCATATATAGAATCTAGCCCTATATATGTTATTTGTGATTTTATATGTTGAAAGAATTGTACATTTATTTTTATGTATGTTTTAGTTATTTATACCCCTGATGCAGTCCAGTGGTGGCCAAAATGTGGCCACATGTGCTTTTTATGAATAAAGGAATTTTATGTAAGAACGTCACTTTGTGATCTGCTCTCTTTCAATACCACAGTTCAGAGTTTTCCTTAGGAAATGTAAATATTTAATGGGGAAGCAATGTATACATTATTTCAAAATTTGGAATTTATATAGGAAAAGGATCAGGTTTATGTTAAAATCAGTCGCTGTGTATTCTTGCAGTATTACTGTGGTTTATTTCACTGTTAGACTCGGGGTCAGGGATTTATATTCAGTTCTCTGCCAAGTGTAAGTCTGAGTGGCACAGCAACATTCATGATCTTTTCCTAAGAAAGAGACCTCTTCTAAGTCCGCTCTTTATCTGAAACTGACCCTAGAAACACGGAGGCAGTGCATGCAAATCTATCTCATGCTAAACCCGATGGGACTACATATGCCTCAAGGACTGGGTTGAAAAGCACTTCTTTATTGTGTCATCATTGTGCTTTTGGTCACCATAAATCTTTACGGATCAGAGTTACCCTTGTGGTGGTCCTTGTTCAGATAATTTGGGTTGGTAATTGTTAAGTCTTATTTTGGTATCCTGCAAAGCGAGGGCCCCCATAGTCTTACAACTTGAAATAAAATATTTAATCATTGGCACGTAAAATATATCAGTTTCTTTTTGAAAACTAATTTTTAAAATGCTTTTTACTGTGATTATTCTGCAGCTGTTTATACCATTTTCTGTGCATCAGGAGTATTACTACACACCCAGTCTCCTGGTTAACAACTGGCATTGGAGTTCCTCAATCTAGTTGAATCAGTACTGGGAAGACTTCAATTAGCGTCACATGATTACTGCCAATTATTAAAAGCAAATTAGAAATAATGACAAATTTATTTGTTCAGCCTGAGCTTTAGGACTCAAAGGGGAACCTTTCCAAACATGTTCAGTGCAACTTTCGTGTCAGCTTTTTGGTTAGGTCACTGCAACAGAACTGAAATTCCACAATGGGATTCTACAGCCCAAAGATTTGTTTGGACTTTTTCAATACTAAACTGGGACTCAGAAGAATTGTTTGTTTGTTCTCAAAATGTCTCTGAGCTCTCATATCGTATATAATAATTCTCACCTCCAACGTTCGAATGTGCCTGGGACCGTGCCTCCCTCGGAGGTGGTCTGCTAGGCAGGCACACACTGACGTCAGTGACAGCTGATTCCAAAGCAAGGGGAGGAGTAGGGAAACACGCGAAGCGTGCTTCCCTACTCCTCCCCCTGCCTGAGAATCAGCTGTCAGTGCGCCGCTCCCTGCCACTTTGGAGCAAGTGGCAGGGAGAGGGGCAACAGACCCCCCCTTGCCACATCACCAACCCACCCCCCCACCCGACGAGCATGAACACCCCGTATCCCTTCACGCACCTCCCGAGTTCCACACTCCGCCCTCCCTCCGATTTCAACACCCCCCCCCACGTTGCGGCCCCCCTGTACCCCCCTTCCGTGACCCTGTCGACCCTTCTTCCCACCGAAACCTGTCCCCCACCGCCGTCCAGTACCTGTGCTGGCCTTCGCGGCATTGCTTCTTCAGTGATCTTCTGTTGAAGTTCCTCTGTGTGCGTCTGACGTCAGATGCAAGCAGAGGAACTGCAACAGATCATTGAGGAAGCAACGCCACGAAGGCCAGCACAGGACTAGGGGTTGGGGTCCCCCGTCAGCACAGGTACCCCACGGCAGCAGGGGAATTTTCACCGGGAAGGGGGGGGTCGACAGGGTCACGGGGCGGGATGTTGAAATCGGAGGGAGGGCGGAGTGTGGAACAGCGAGGGAGGGTGGGGGATGGCCTTGCTAGCGCCCGTTTCCTTCCCTTAAGAAACGGGCATTTTTTTACTAGTTTAAGGATAATAATCAAAACCATTTACCCAGGCAAAGTGGCTTTTTAAAAATTGTCTTCACTCAGTCTAATTTATAGTACATACAAGCTTCCTGATCATACATATATTTTGCTGGGTTAAAAAGAAGGGTTCCCGGGGGTGGGGTGGGGAAAGGAAAATGCTGTATTTAGGCAGCATGTGTATATTGCCTTTTCACATGTACATGACCCACCATCTGTACAAATAGCAAGTGCAGATATACAGAGTTTAGCATGTACTTCACACTTGCTAATATTTGCTCAAAGGGGCCCCTTTTACTAAACCATGTTAAGAATTAATGTGCATAATGCAAGAAAGGGCTTATTGCAAAAGATGTTAAAAGCATTTTGTGGTAATTTGCCTGTCAGTGCATACTAATTGTGTTTTTTTAATACTTTGTTTTTTTTTTGGGGGGGGGGGGGAGGGGGGCATCATAGGTGGGGAAGTGTTATCCAGCTAGTAGGTTCCCATTAGCATGTGCTAACTGGCTGATGCATTAACTTTTTACTGGTACCATGCGCTACTATGAACATCAGTGTGCAGCCAGAAAAAATTATATATTAAAAAAGCCTGCACTTATGCTGTGCCAGATTCTAGTGCAGTTTACTAACAGGGCCCTAAAATTAGGTACAAAGTTTACACGTTGGAAGTTCTAAAGGACAAGAACTTTTCTCTTATGCTTTATATTGTTTAATTCATCATCAAGTGGAAAGAATTTTGGCATAGGCTGGAAGTGACTGGAAGATAATTGAATTCACTGAGGGGCCCTTTTACCAAGCTGCGGAAAAAAGGGCCCTGCGCTGGCAGCAGGGGTCATTTTTCCCACGTGCCAGGGCCCTTTTTACCGCAGTGGGTAAAAAAGCCCCCAGCACACATGGCCATGCGGTAAGAGAACTCTTACCACATAGCCATGCGACGGGGAGCCTTACCGCCACCCATTAAAGTGGCGATAAGGACCCCTGCACTAACCTGGCAATGCCCAATTACCACTAGGTTACCACTGCACAAGCCATTTCCCCCCCAGAAATGGTACGCTCTCTGGGCGGGACTACCGTTGGCGGTTGCGTTGGGCTTTCCACCACTCTGTAAAAGTTTCCCCTTTTTTTTATTTTTGTCAGTTATGAGCTATGTGGTTAATTTTGTTCACCAAGGCAAGATTCACTGACTGTAACTTATTCCTCTACAAAAACTGATGGACTCCGTGAGCTTTCACACAGGAATAAGTTACAGTAAATAAATCTTGCTCTTCAGTTTGGAACCTCAAACCTTATCCAAATTCCACGGAAGTCATAAAAGAACAAGCAAGCAAACAACAGATCAACTTTTGTTAGAGGTTTATAATTTAATGAAAAAGTATTGGTAAAAAGGAGACATGTAAAAGGCTGGCTGAATTCATCTTGTGAAATTGTACATACATTTATGTATGTATGTATGTATGTATGTATGTATGTATGTGTGTGTGTATATTACATATAAAACAAAACACATAAAAAAGTTTAACAAGGTTAAGAGGTAATACTTTAAACATTTACTACTGAACAGATACCATAAAGACTAGTTATACATTTTAAAGGACAATACTTTGGAGTTACAAAAACCATCAGCTTTTTCATTTACCCAATAAAATTTTATAAAAAATATAAAAACTATTGCCCAGACTGGAAATACTTGAGGTATCATCCCTTACTGGAATTGACTGAAGCACCATTATTTTCTTTCACAAATTAATGGGCAGCAATGAAACACCATGGCTAGCCTGCTGAAGGTCACAGAAATCTCTCTCTCTCACACTCTCCATATCTGTTAACCATTATGGTAATATGTTCACTCCCGATTGAACCACAGTTTAGGAATCCATAGCAATTTCCCCTGGAAACAAACATGTGGACATTTAAAAATGCTACTGCACATGTATCATAAAAAGAGCCTTAATGCAAATGTTTTTGAAATACAGCATAAGAAACAGATACAAAAAAACATGACAGAAAACACACACACATAAGATACATAAAACACATTAAAAAAAAAAGAAAAAAAAAAAAGAGAGGCTAATATTAAGGAGATCAACAAAATTAATTTAGACATTATATACAAACGTCTTGAAGGTCCTGACTTTATCAAGGACAAAATTCAGACATAACCCCAATTCTATATACTGTGCCTAGAGATCTGCACTGAAATCCAAATGTATTCTGTAACAATGTGGGTAAGTTAATTGGCTTAAACAAGCCAATCAGCATTAACAGCACTTAAGAAATAATGAGCACTAATTGACAATTAGAATTTACATGCACAACTTCCTAAGAGTATTCTGTAACGCACTGGGCCTAAATTTTAATGTGCACAGGCAAAAAGGGGTGTGGTTATGAGCGGTGAAACTGTTATAGAATATGAACCTCTGTGCCTAAATCTACGCACCAGAATTTATGCCATGTTTTTGTTGGTATAAATGGAGGCATGTAGTTTAGGTGCTGTCATATCAACCAAGCGGTATTCTATATAGCGCGCCTAAATCTAGGCACCGCTTATAGAATACACTTAGACAGAAATGTTTTCCACGAGGATTTTCTAGGCTCCATATATAGAATCTGGTCCTCAATGATTTGCTTAATATTTTGATGCCTTCCAAGAAAGAGCTATTATGAAAATGAACTTGCCTACCTTTTGGAACAATTTAAATAAGTTATTTGACATCCTATCCTCTGTGATTATAAAGTGTTTAATAAATAAAATCAATGTGACTTCATCCATTATCAATGATTTATTTTTTTTTAGAAAACTCTTGAACACTCAAAACCTAAATCTATTGTTTTCAGTAGAGACAAAACTAAATTTGTTCTGAAATGGGATGCTTGCCTTGATTAGCATTAGCTCAATTTAAAATTTGGAAATTAGCTTCTAACTTGAGCTTTACAAACAGCTCACTACAGTTGCTCCATAACATCGGATATATAGACAAAAAAAAAAAAAGAACATTTATAGAGACACTTGTATTGAAAATCCTCACTGGTTTGCCTATTTCACAACGTGCTTTATTTGTGTTCACTGCACTGTTCTAACTGTTCTATTTATCTACCTAAGTACCAGGACCACCAAAAGACTGAACTGGGCCCAAGGCAGGGCTGCCATGCCCCCCCCCCCAGACCACCACCTCCTCCCAGACCACCGCATAGCCAGATCACAAAAATGGGGGGGGGGGGGGGGGGGGGGGGGGGGGGAGCCGGAGCCCAAAGTGTGTGTGGGGGGGTACATTTTGCCCCACCTCCCTGCCCCAATTCCACATACCTTGGCTGGCGGGGGTCCCTAAGCCCAGCCAGCAAAAATCTTCCTCTAGCATCGTTCTCTGCTGCATTGCCTGCCCTGCGGCTGCTTCTTCCCTCATGTCGCACGTGCTGACTCAGGGGTGTAGCCAGACAGCCAATTTTGGGTGGGCCTGAGTCCAAGGTGGGTGGGCATAGAATTCATGCCCTCCCCCTGTCCCTAGCCCCCCCCCCCCCCCCCCCCCCCCCCCCCCCCGCTCTTCATCCCTCCCTCCACCTGCAAGCCCACAATACTAAATACCTGAGCAGGAGGGGATATACAAACCCCACCAGCTGAAGATTACCTCCTGCTCAGACAGCGCTCTTCCAAACAAGCCAGCAGCATTTTCCTTGAGCCGATGCCACGGCCAGCAGGCTGTGCATGCATGAAAACTAAGCATGTGAAGAGGGGCTGGTGTTGGTTTCAGCTGGAGGCAAGTGTTGCCAGCTGCCATTTGAAAGAGCACTGGCTGCCTGAGGAGGAGGAAATCTTCAGCTGACGGGGTTTGAGGACTTCTGCAAGCCATAGCAAAAGTGCACAATTTTGGGTGGGCCAGAGTCCAAATAGGGTGGGCCCTGGCCCACCCATGGCTACGCCACTGGTGTTGATGTGAGGGGAAAAGCAGTCGCAGGGAAGGCAATCATTTATCGTTAATTTATTTACTATACCATCACGTATTGCATAGCAAGTCAGAACGGTTTTTCAAGTCAAAAAAACTGTACAATAACACACAAATTAATTTAAATTAGGAATTCCACTGAATGGTAGGCAAGAACAAAACTTCCATACCGAATGAACACTCAACTCCTATAACAATCATACGTAATTACCTAATATTAACATCACCTTGCAACAGTTTAAAGCAATCTAGGCACCTGTGTGGTCTTCCCACTAAAATGTAGTGTTAAATATCAACGGCTGTTTGGTAAAAATGAGTTTCCAAAGCTTTACGGAAAAGAGAGTATGATTGTTCTAATCTAATTGACTGTGGTAGAGTGTTCCATAATGCTGGGGATAAAAAGAAGAATGCCAATGCACGGGTTGATTCCCATCTAGCCCTTGAAGGTGAGGGTATAACTAGTCTATTGTCTGTGAGTGAACAAAGCATTTGCGTTGGGGTGTACAGAATAGTTAGGGTTGCAAGATAAGATGGGGTTGCCGTATAAAGCATGTTACGTGTCATAATGAGAACTTTACATTTCACTCTACGATGGAGAACAGCACTGGAGGAAGGATTCTGCTGGCGGGGCTTGGGGATCCCCGTGGCCCCGAAGCCCTGTGTCTGCTCCTCCCCAGACTCTAAGGGGGGGGGGGGGGTCTGGCACTGGAGTTCTCTCTCCTGCTCCTGTCGGGACGCGATCACCCGGGTCCCATCAGGAACAGATGGAGGCCGGGCCCGAGGGAATCTTACCCCCCCCCCCCCCCAACTCGGCGGCCCTGCTAAGTACTGATACTGGACCTTTAAATGAGTATATCATTTATCCACCTTGTTTGTAACTCACAACTGAAACCATTTCTCAAAGCATCTATGGCCAGGTCAGAATCATTTAAATATCACATCTCAAGAATAAACAGGTGTGCCTTGTAGTATAATTCTAGACATATATCAACCAGGTACAGTATGAGTGCTTTGTAGACACTTAGCCTTAGCCAGGGGTTCCCAAACCCGTTATGGGGGAACCTCATCCAGTCAGATTTTCACGATATCCACAAGGAATATGCGTGAGATTGATTTGCACACAAAGGAAGCAGTATATGCAAATCAATCTCATAAATATTCATTCTGGATATCCTGAAAACCTGACTGGATAGGGTTCCTCCAGGAATTACTGGCCTTAGCATATGATAAAGAGGACTATTTTTAAAGCCACTACTTGTGTGTGTAAATTGGTTTTATGAAAATACCCTCCCTTAAAAGTATGCTTGGTGTGTAAAACAACATGCACTTTTATCCACATTTAGAGGTGACGTTCTCAGAAGCATTGTTAAATGAGGGAAGGAAAACACCATATTTAGACTACACTTTCAATTCTACAAGTTATTATTCACTGAGAAAGCACCTGCACAAAAGTTCACGTTTCCAAGGCTAAGAATGTGTCTACTTGCTCTTCTTAAATGGGTACAAAGTTTGCTAGTAAAAAGAATTTGCAAATTTTTTTCCCAGTGTGGAAAGCCTGAAAACTGCTTCTTACAGGCATGTTTCACCATCAGTCCTGTGCTCCAATGATTTCCTTTCTGCATCAGTCACTGCCACAGTGGACATGAGAAAGTGTGTAGTATAAAGTATTTTCCTTTTTTTTTTTTTTGTCCAGGTAGGCTTTTTTCTTTCCAGAAATAGTATATGTTCCAGACAGCCAGGATATCTAAAGCAGATCTCATTTGCATATATGCATCCAAGTGCTGTTATGTTTGGCGATAAAAGTGTTGCACTCCAAAATGAACACACAAAATGTTGGGTACATGATTTGAAATCCTTAAAAAAAAAATACCAATACAAATATGACATTTATCAAACATTAACTAGACACAGATGAGTTCTCATAAAATATTCCAGAATTGTGGGCATGCCTCCCTTTACTTTTGGAACAGTAATATCACTATTAAAGACACTGGAAGTCTTCCAACCCAGGCTGGGTTTGATACCCCAACCTAACTTCTGCTTCTTGGGCCTCTCAAAGCTGGGATAATACAGATGTACCATTCACATCAACTTGGCAGTGTATCATCCACCACACAATGGAGAGACAGTGCAAGGGTACTAGGTTCTGTAAGCAGCTATAGCCCTGGTCAAAGACTCGATACGATGGCTAAACTAGACCGGAGAAGAAATGGAATTTTCCCTTTTGTTAGAACCCCATACAGTTAAGAAAGTAGGTTCATGACATAACAGCCTAATAAACGCTGACGACCTTCAGGCTCCAAATATCTTTCCAACTTGATCTATCTTAAGAGATGGCACTTAAAATAACATTTAATTGACCTTTTCTTGTGTCTGCTGACTAAAAGAACCAATACGAATTCCTGAATAGAGCGAATTCTTTAGGTTATTTGGGATTTGGATACAAAGGGTTTGGTTCATCCAACTGGAACCAAAAAAAAGAGCATAAGTAAATAGCTATTCACAGTGTGAACAGACTACAAGGAAGGCTGAAGAGCAGAGAACCGACTAATGAGCATATAATGAAGCACTGCATTATGCCCAGCTCCAAGCCTAGGACTGAACTATCAACTATACATAACCCAATTATGCCTTATCTGCCATGCAGAATTTTCAGATAACATCAGTCCCTTATAGAAAAAGAATGGGAAAAACAACACTGAGCATGTATGTGTTGGAACATCAACACGGAAGGGCAAAAAAATCCATTACCAAATTTGCACACTGTGCATGGTCCATCCAGTCTGCCCAACAAGATAAACTCATATGTGTATACCTTACCTTGATTTGTACCTGCCTTTTTCAGGGCACAGACCGTACAAGTCTGCCCAGCAGTATTTCCCGCCTCCCAACCACCAGTCCCGCCTCCCATCACTGGCTCTAGCACAGACCGTATAAGTCTGCCCTCCACTATCCTCGCCTCCCAACCACCAACCTCTCTTCCCCCACCTGCTCCGCCACCCAATTTTGGCTAAGCTTCTGAGGATCCATTCCTACTGCACAGGATTCCTTTATGCCTATCCCACGCATGTTTGAATTCCGTTACCGTTTTCATCTCCACCACCTCCCGCGGGAGGGCATTCTTCAACCCAGTTACTTAACGGCCAAACAGAAAAACTCTAGCACTTAGACATACATACACACTAAAGTGTTTATTACAGTGAGAAAAAACAAAAAGATATGTGAACACTTTATGACTGGTTCCCTTGTCTGAATACAAGCACGAACCAATGGCAGAGCAGCTTTCACAATGCTCAATGTAGGCGACAGCAGGGCAGCTTTCAAAATGCTTGCCGACATCACAATGCATTTTCAGCTCCCCTCGACTTCAGATCAAGGAGGTTTTATGACAGGAGACAGCATGAGCATATCTGGCCCATTATCTGGGCTGAAGGCAGTGGGTGGAGCTTGCCACCATATTGAGTGACCCAAACATTTGCAGATGTTATTGAAAACAATAGCAAACTTACAAGGTTTATATTCTTTTATTATACCTCCTAGGTTTTGCATTCTTTTAGGAGGGCATCAGGGAGGGAAAGTAAGGGGAATTCAGGGGGGGGGGGGGGGGGGGTAAATTCAAAATGTCAGTACTCCAGAACTTGCTTTGTTATTTGCAGTGCTGTATTGTTGATTTCAGTGCTGTGCTATCTGCCAGATTCTATATATTGTGCCTTAATTTCTGTGCAGACATCAAGTGTATTCTATAACAATGTGTGTAACTTAATTGGTTAACTAGCTAATCAGCGCTCTGAATTGGATGTTAACAAGCAATTATCAGCACTAACTGGATTTAAGATTTATGTGCAAAACTTGCTAAGCATATTTTATAACATGGTGCACGTAAATTCAAGTCATATAGTCGAAAATGGGGTATGGCCACGGGCATTTCGAAAATCTATGTGCGCTGTTATAGAATACACCCAATCTATGTCTAATTTAGGTGCCGGGATTTACGCTAAGTAAAACATGGCGTAAACATGGTGTAAATGGCCACGACTAAATTTGGTCATATTGAGGGCGCTTGGCGTATTCTATATACCATGCACCTATCTACACCTATCCTGTTAGAATATCAATGATATGCTTTGATGTCCCCATGCATACCTCCTACCCACCCTGTCAGACTGTCATAGTAATGCTTGAATGTTTTCACTTATATACACTGTCAGCTAGCACATTTGCTTATTTCCGATCTGACGAAGAAGGGCAACCTTCGAAAGCTAATCAAGAAATGTATTATGTCCAATAAAAAAAGGTATCATCTTATTTTCTTTTCCATGTTTTATTTTGTTTGATTTCTATTGATAACCTTATATACCGTGCAGAAATTTAAGCCTATTCTATAAAATTTAGGCGTACTTTAGAGAATACGCCTAGGCATATTTTTTTCCATGCGGAATTTTCAGATGCCATATATAGAATCTAGCCCTGTATGCCTTTATTTTTGCTTATAATGAGAATAAAGATACTATATAAAAACAATAGCAAACACTTATGCCTGCCTATGTGGGGTTTTAAAAAAATATGACAGCTTTATTTGAAAGCTTCCTGTACATATCGTGAAATAAAATTTAAAAATCACTAAAACAGCATAAAAAATTGTCAGCATTTCAGCTACAAACCGAACTCCTGGGACAGGCGAGTTTCCATGCACCGAATTGGAGGTGAGAAGAAGTGGGTAGGAAAGTGCTTAGGTGGCAGTAAATGAAGGCACCGTCTCATCTAAGAAATTAAAGATGTTTTCTCTTTGCTGTACCTATTCTTCATGTTTGCGAAGTCAGGTATTTGGATTTTTCTTGTAGGTAACTGTTAATTGATAATTTAAAATACACAAATATAGCGGCAGCCCAGGGGAGACGGCTTCAGTTTTATGACATCATGCCATCTCCGGTCATTAAAGCTCCTTGCCTCAGATAACTGTACTGTCCTATTATCTAGATGTAGGAAACAGCAGAGGTACAAGTGGTCGAAAGAAGCAGATCACATGTCAAGAATGTACAAAGTAATTATTCTGCATAGGCGATCTCACACAATAAAAAGCTCACCAAGGACTTCAGGAGGAAGCTGATAATGTAGGAACTGGTCTTGTGGTAATAGTGGGGGTGGGGGGGTGGGGAGGAGGGGAGGGAACTTGCCGAATGTTTCAGCATCTGTTCATTTTGGTTGTCTGTGCGTTGTAATTTTTCAATAAAATTGTTAGAATTTAAAAAGCCCGCCGTGGACCGCATTTTGCCCAAAGGGCTGCTTCAGGGGCAAAGGAGATCTAATCTATGCACATTAAAATCTTAGTTGAAATCAGACTGCTTGTTTTAAGTGGATGCTGCCATCTGTATGCTATTGCAAAGTACTGTTGGCTTGTCTGAATTCAACTCAGATTTTAATTTTTTTTTTACATATTACTAATGATTCACAAACGCTTGACATACCACCAGAATGTCTTATTATTTCTTCAAATGGTTCTGTACTAGAGAGATTATTGATTTTTGTAGATCACTGTCAGCTATCGTATTTAAGATCTGTAGTCTCTATTCATTCTTATGTAAGAGACACTTCACATTTTATTGAACCATCATAGATTCCCTTTAATTTGAAAGGAACTGTATTGGTCATATTAGATGTGAATTCCCTCTATATATTGTAAATATTCCACAGGATGAAGCTTTACAAGCTATCAAGAAAGTGTCTGCAATGAGACGATCTAGACTTCACTTCATATTCACAGACATCTACAGCATTAAGAAAGAATTATTTTTCTTTTGAAGATTATTGCCAACAACTAATTGGATCTTCCAAAGGAATAGAAAGATTCCTGTCTTTTTGGTACCATTATACATATATATTCTTAATGTGGAACAGTATGGTCACTCTTCTCTCTTTTTGACTGGTTCAGCACCTGCCATATTAAGATTCAGTTTACAGTGCAATCTTATAGTGACAGAACTTTAGGATTTAATCGTAAACAAACCCCCAAAATTATATGGTAATTCATTTTTGCAGATTTTTCAGCTTCTATCCTATAGTTTTGAAGAGGAATTTACTGGTCTCAATTTTTAAGATACCAGAAAAAGGAGAATTTAGAAAGGGCATACTGAATTTAGTGGAGAAACCCTCTCATCACTTTCTTTAGTCAGCAAACATCACTTACCCACAGATTTTTCACAAAGCTTTCAGTGTGTCTCTCCTTGCCAAAAGGCAGCTGGTGCGCTGCACAATGTCAATTCTAGAACCTTCTTTCTGACTCTACTAGCAAGTAAAGGGAAGTGTACCCACACATCTGGAATATTATCAGGAACTTTGAGAAACCCTTGATAAATCATCTCCAATGTCTCTTCAAACAGGCTAGCATGGCATCTATAGCTGCCAAAATATAAATGTTAGAAAGCACTCTTTTTCAAAGTAGTATATATAATTTTGTAAACACAATCCACAAATTAGCCATTTGTACTTGTTCTCTGAGAGAAATATTTATACGTGCATACCACAAGTAACCCTATATACAAACGTAAAAATAAACCACCTACTGGTGGATAAATATTTACAGAACGGTGAAGAGAAACTCAACTTGTTACAAGGGCAAAGTCCATAGGAGCAGTAAGAGGTCATTGAGTTTGGCAGCATCCATAATATAGGCCTCTCCCACAAGCAGAGGGGCTATATAAATAATATAAGAAATCTAGTTTTCCAGACAGAATCTTATTTAGTAGTTACACACACACACACAAACATACATATATACAGCAAGTGCCAAAGGGATCAGTTCTGTAAGCCTATTGTAATGTTTCTTACACCAGAATAGATAAGACACTGGTGCATAAGGTCTCGTAGCATTCATCAGCTAACAAAGAACTGACTTATCATTAGAAAGACACAAAGCACTTGGTCTACTACAAATGCTAGTAAAATGTAAACCTCATTTCTGAAAACAAAGGATTAAATTTAGTGCTTTCTTGGTTGTTGGCTGCTACAAGCCACAAAGATTCTTAAAAATTGCAAGCCAATTCAATATGAAACTATACTTCATTCTTCCACTTCCCTTTCATTGGATTTCTTCCTAACCTAAAGGGTATTCTTTCATACCCTTTGGTATCTATGATTGCGCTATAAAAATGTTGAGCTATACTCTGGAATTATCACCTATGCATAGAACCTTGAGTGACCATATTTGTTTTGCTTCTGTTGTGATGTCGCCTACCACAGTCCCTGCTGGGGCTTTCTTTGTCTGAGTTGCTGCCCTGTAGCTGGACTTCTTCCCTATTCTCTTCACTTTCAGCCTCAGAGTCACTTAATTCCAGATCAGGACAATATCCATCATTGTCCTGGTATGGAGCACATGCTGTCTGATATTCAAGAGTCTGCTTGCTCAATAACCGCTCTTTCATAGAAAGCCTTCTTTGTGGTTCTTCACAGCTTTTGAGATTTTCAGTAGGCTTTACCAAGCTGGCAGTTACCTCTTTACAAGACTTAAAACGCTCGATGGAAGATTTCCTAAAGTTGCTCTGAGTAACTAAATGAGTAATGAGCATAGAATCTTGTTCATAGGAAGTCTGGTTGGCACCATCTTTGTGAATGATATCCTCAGGGCTCCCCATTACACCATTCGACCTTGATGAACTGGAGTGCCTATGCTGTACTTTTCCACTCCCATTAGAAGACTGTCCATGCAGTACAGACTGAAGTGTCAACGGTTTACCTGATGTCTGTCCAGGATTAAACTTTGAGGACTGTAGAGCACCAGAATTATTTGTTTCACTACTGGAATGACTAACCCTCTCCAATAACCCATTGCTCCTGTTACCATGCTGATACCTTGGGTAAGATTTCATTTTGATCTCAGTAGTGTCTGTGGACATGTGTACACTTCTCTTGCTATGAGCTTTGCTGGTCGTCTTCTTGTCCGGAGAAAGTGACTGGCTGCTAAATTTTGCAGAATTAGTTTTACAATCCCCCAACATGGCTTTGGGCATTTTCAGTTTCAAGGTGATTCTAGGAGGTGGGTAGAACAGCGAGTTTTCCAGTGCACTTGACAAAGGATATACTGAAAGGAAAAAAAAATATATATATATATAAATTTAGATCTAAGCTTTGGTAAACAATGTAGTTGACAGTCTCCATACAAGCACATACGCATTAAAAAAAAAAAAAAAAAAGATTTCTTATTTTGTCATACAAACTCTTTGGAAGTCTCTCCCTCACCAATCTAGTTTCCAGAACCATTAAAAGAAATGGCAGATAGGAGCAAAGAATAGGCATATTGCCAAAGTCAACCCCTAGATCAGCCATTCCCAGCCCAGTCCTCAGGCACACCTAGTCCCATCGGGTTTTCAGGATATCCACAATGAATATGCACGAGTTAGTCTGCATGCAAATCTCTCTCACGTATATATTCCTCATGGATATCCTGAAAACCCGATGGGACTAGGTGTGTCCCAAGGACTGCATAGGGAATGGCTGCCCCAGATATTCAGAGCCAATGTTTCCAGAAAGCCTTTCAAGAAAAACTGCCCATAAATGCTGCTGAAATCTCTCCTATGTTGTACACAAATGACAGAGAAGGAAATGGAAATAGTGAAGGTTATACCCTAACTCAGTATTTCCCAAGTCCAGTCAGCCCATGTTAACATGGTTTACCATCAGTTAGGGCAGTATTTCCCAAGTCCGATCCTGGAGTACCCCCTTGCCAGCCAGTCAGGTTTTCAGGATATCCACAATGAATATGCATGAACTTGATTTGCATACCTTGCCTCCATTATATGCAAATCTCTTTCATGCATATTCATTGTGGATATTCTGAAAACCTGACTGGCAAGGGAGTACTCCAGGATCGGACTTGGGAAATACTGCCCTAACTGATGGTAAACCATGTTAACATGGGCTAACTGTGTGTTATTTACCATGGGTCCCATTCTTTTCATGTCAAGTCAGGTTAGCACAGATTGATGCACATCACTCCAAAAAAAAAAAAAAAAAAACCCAAAAAATTATCAAGTGCACATGCTAACCTCCCTGAATCAATTTCCTTTTTCTTCTCAGGAAAGTTAGCATTTAGAAACAAGAACTGCTATTCATTTATTCAATATGCAATAACAAGCACCAGCACCATTTCAAATCTCTTTGTGTTACTCTATTTTAGGAATAAATGAGATACATGGGCTGGGAGATAACAAAAAGCATGCTCATATTGATGCTCATATAGATCAGCAATGAAAAGCAATATATATTTGGGGGATGTAAGGGACCCACTTTGGTTTTCCTAGCGCATGCTCTAGATCTCTTCCTTGAGAGGTAAGATGACTGAACTGGAGAATTCACCCCAGTATTTAAATAAGACAAAGGCAAACTGTTTTAATGCATATATCTTCCTTGCAAAGAATAGATGACCAGACTGGAAGAAGTTTATTTGCCCATCTCAAATAATTTAAGCATTTTCCATCTGAACCCTCTCTGAGCAGGAGTTTATACTAGGGAAAAGAATATAAATTGGCCCTTACAAATAGGAGCTAGAAATATTCTTCTCCCCAGACCTGTAACATAGAAGTCAGTTTTTCATTAAAATAAGTAACACACAGGGGACACTGGTGAGCACTGATGGAGGTGACTGCATTTCTATAGAGCTCCATCAGTCTGCCACATAAGCCTCCTCCCTCTCCCGACTGATGATCTCAACAGTGTGTCCCTTTGATCTAATAGCGATTGAAAACAAAAATCCATGTCATCACTCTGGAATCTTGAAAGAGTGAAACAGCGGAATACTAATTTCTACAAGAAGCCAGAGAAGTGGCCTGTAGAATGGGGACAGAAGGCCAAGTAAGCCACTGGAGATGATGGACACTATGAACAAGTGCTAACTGAGTTGAGGGGCCTGAGAATGGACTTTATCACAGAACAGCAAGAGGCAAAGGCCAGTATAAGAGCCTTACTGAAAGAATGGAGGAACTGGAGAGAAAGGTGTCTAATTTAAAGGCCTGGACATCAGGAGCAGTGAAGTTGCTGTGGCAGCAGTATATGGAGGCATTACAAGTCGAATTATAGTTATGTCATGCAAACCCGAATTATAGCTATGTCACGCAAGGTTCCATGTTAGGAGTCACGGACCAAGAAAGGAATGGAAAACAACAATCGCTCCATAGTGCGACCACACCTCAAATATTGTGTTTAATTCTGATAAAGGGGATGGGACGACTTCCCTATGAGGAAAGGCTAAAGCGGCTAGGGCTCTTCAGCTTGGAGAAAAGGCGGCTGAGAGGAGATATGATAGAGGTCTATAAAATAATGAGTGGAGTTGAACGGGTAGATGTGAAGCGTCTGTTCACGCTTTCCAAAAATACTAGGACTAGGGGGCATGCGATGAAGTTACAATGTAGTAAATTTAAAACGAATTGGAGAAAAAGTTTCTTCACTCAACGTGTAATTAAACTCTGGAATTCGTTGCCAGAGAATGTGGTAAAGGCGGTTAGCTTAGCGGAGTTTTAAAAAGGTTTTGACGGCTTCCTAAAAGAAAAGTCCATAGACCGTTATTAAATGGACATGGAGAAAATCCACTACTTCTGGGATAAGCAGTATAAAATGTTTTGTACATTTTTTGAATCTTGCCGGGTATTTGTGACCTGGATTGGCCACTGTTGGAAACTGGATGCTGGGTTCGATGGACCTTTGGTCTTTCCCAGTATGGCAATACTTATGTACTTATGCAATTGACCTAGAGGACAGATCCCAGTACTCAAATATCAGAACAGTTGGGATCCCAGAAAGGTGAGAAGGTACCAATGACCTGGTCTTTGTGGAGAAATTGTTAATCAACTTGCTGAGGCTGGGGAAGTGAGACCTGAAGTTTGGGTTGGATCAAGCCCATACAGTGCCAGGCTAGAAAAGAGAAGGGCAAAAGCTCCCTAAACCCTTTCTGGCTGAAGTATATAATTTTACCAATAAAGAAAGAATCCTGTGAAAAGCCAGAGACATTGGTCATTTGATATGATAAGGGCAGCAGGTGGCCATATTCCCAGACTACAGTTATGACACACAAGACAGCTGCCTATGCTGGTGTCAACCAAGTTTTACAGGAGAAAAACTACCATTCGAATTGCTATATCCTGTGCAGTTAGACAGGAAATGGAAGGACGTTGCCACTCCACTCCAGAAAGCGCTGCAGCATTCTTTTATAGCTACAAACGTGACCTGGGGCAGCAGCTATAATGGATGCCTGCATGGTTTGGAGGAGTTAGAGAGGACAGTGGACGTGCAGCACAGTTGAATGGATCTGGAAAATAGCAGGCAGAGAAGTGCAGAGCAGAAAGGATATATTGTCTGATCCTCACTCCCAAAACAGATTGATGGAGGGAGGTTCCAGTAAGTGACTGATTCAAGAAAAGCTGGGTTGTGATGGTGAGTGTCAGCTAGATCTGCATTTACTAATATAGACTGCCTCTAATGGTGGGAAGGGAGATGAACTGTAGATAGGTAGAATATGCTATGGTTACAGAGATTTAAAGTTTTTTCCAAATGCTTTTTTATGTGATTATAAGAGGTGGGAGAGGAATATTAATATAGAGATTTTAATTTTATAGTGAATCCTGAACTAGATGGGAAGGAGGCACAGGATCTTATGGATAAGGGTTGGGTGAAGATGGTGAAGGAGCAGATAGAGGATCTTGGGTTGGCAGATGTTTGGTGATGGTGGAACCTCCTCAAAAGTGATTACACTTTCTTCTCGCCTACCTATGGGTCTTATTCTTGAATGGAAATGTGGTAGATGGGTGTGCAGAACACTTGGATAAGGTGATGTGAGGCAGAGATCCTGGGTTTAACGTGGGGAATGGGGGTAGGAAAAGGTTAAGAGTTTATTCTAAAAGACGAGAGGAGTTCCAATTTGATACAAGAGAAGTGGGCAGAATATCTGCCAACTTTAAGGAATGTTGGGAAAGCTACATTAAGGGGGCAATATGATAGCTTTGTTTTCTCACAGAAGAAGAGGGTTAGACTGATCCAAGAGATAAAAGAGAAAGAAAAGGAATATAAGCAGGAGTAGAGCATAGCGGTTTGGCAGGAAGCATATAATCTGAGAAGTCAACTTAATACTTTATTACAGGAGAGAATAAAATATTGGATTAAGCAAACCTGAAAGTTATAGGTCAGAATGGGACGTAGGCTGAAGGGTTGCTGACGAGGCAGATTATGAGGTCTGAGGATGAAAGCTGACAAAGAGATTAGGTGAGGGAAGAGGAAGCTGGAGACACCTAGAGAAATAACAATTTTATAATTTTATAACTGTATACATCATAGGTACTGGTTGAAAAGTCTGCAAAGGAAGGCTTCTTGAAGAAAAAGGGGTGCTAGCGATATCAGTAAATTTGAGAGAAGGGTTGAATAGACCAGTGGGATGTACAGAAATTTTTTTGAAAGGAAAACAAAGCAGTCCCACAAAAGGAAACATGAGTGGGAATGACCAATGCGATGAGCCAAAAGAACAGCCCAAGTCTTTATTGTGTAAAATAAGCACCAGATGCCTGGGAACAGCACATCAATAAAAATAACAGGTTTCACTGAAGCAAGGACGCAACATGGTCTTAGTAAAAGGGCCCCTTTGAGAGTTAGCAAACGTTGATCATAGAGAGCCTTGAGGCACCCCACATAACGGTGAATACGTTTTCAAAAATAATTACCTCTCTTGTTTTAAGTGATAAGCTGAACAAGGCTGTGAGAGGTACAGTCAGTACCTATGCGAGCTCCTTCAGTATTCTGGAATGTATCTCATCAGGTCCTGCAGCTTTCAATCATGCCACTACATTGAATGCTACCTCCTCAGGAAATGGCAATATGTTCACCCCACAGCCCTTTATTATGTCTTTGCCCTTGGTCCATCACTCTCTCCTTCCAGCAAGGATACCAAGCAAAAGTCTTTAGCAGATCTTATTATCATCATCAAATAACCCACAGTAAAATACTGAAAATATATCAACACTTCTGTGTAAATAATTTCAAATGTGCTCATAATTGCAATTGGACCATCACTAACCGAGCAGGTCAGTGCTTGCATTGGTCAATCGTTAGTTCATACATAATCATGGCACATTCAATTAAAATGTGACACACCCCTATGCCGACACTGTGAAAACTTATGAATGTGAAAAACTTTGACAACTTATCTTAAATCAAAAGAACAGCTTATTGGCAGGCATTAAGACATGGAGGTGATTTGCCATGGCTGTTGTGGCAACTTGAACAGAGATGGATTTTTCTGTGGGACACAGTGGAACCGAAGGGCCTTAACAGAGAAGCAGAATGGTGGGTGGTTCTGTAGCTTTTTTTATCATGCTATGTTGGAGTTCCTGTTTTTTTTCGCTAGGAGAATTGATGTCATGAGTCCTCTTGGAATATACAGCACCTCCACACCTTTCGGAATTTAGGCGGTGTATCTGAACCAGTATGAGAATATTTGCGTGAGAGGTGCTAGAGAACTATCCGACTGTAGAAGACTTATAAAAATGTATTTTTGCATATGTATATATATTTTTTGAACAATTTTATTGACTATGTAGTTTATTTTTCAGATTAAATATCACACCAGCTTATTGATAATGTGAGTTCCAAGAAACAGCTGTAGCGAAACATGATCCATGTTGGGACCCATAAAATGAACGCCTGCCAAAAAGCTGTTCTTTTGATTTAGGATAAGTTTTCACATTCATAAGTTTTCAGTGTGTCAAGTTTTGGCAAGGGGGTATGTCGATGATTAAATGAGCTTATGGATTAATGACTGACCTAAGAAAGCATTGACCTGTTCGGTTAGTGATGGTCCAAATGCATTATAAGCACATTTGAAATTATTTACACAGACGTTTTGATATATTTTCAGCATTTTACTGTGGGTTATTTGATGATGGTATGTACTTTTCCCCTCAGTATTCCATTATGTTCCTCTCCTATATTTGATTTCCAATTCCCATTATTGTCATTTGGTCACCTTCTTTGCATAGAAAGAGAAAATGCTAGCAGATAAGGATCACATGGCCTACCGATTACTTATCCTAAAGAAGGTGTTACCCCTGCTTTCCCTAATTGCCTTTCTTGACATCTTCCCTACGTTTCTATTGGCTTTTCTTTTCATCCTCCTCCTGTATTAGTATTTTCTGAATGCTACTGTTTCTGCTCTTACTTCTCCTATTTCTTTACTGATCAATTGACTCTTCATTCTCTTCCCTTTGCTAACATCCCCGACACAATAATTTGTTGCCACTTTTTCTAATAAGAAAAAAACCCCCACACTTTATTTTTCTCTTCTAGCAGTACTTTGCATTTAAATGAGAAAAAGATACAGGAAACAAAAACATCCTAGGAACTTATTGGAAATCAGTCTAGATCTAGACTATCAAAATGCCTAATCTGTTCCTTGTGGCAACAACTTCTGGTGGGTTATAATCAAATATAAAAACAGAGGACCTGGCTCACATCTCCAAACAGTTAAATCAATACAGGAGCTAGAAACGTATCATGCTTAATAAGTCAACATTTTCTTAAAAAGGACAAATGGGGCTGTTAAACCAAAGGAGAGATACACAAATACATCTCACACGTAGAATCTAGGTACACAGACCTTGAACTTCACTGCTGAAATTAGGTGTAGATTACCTGAAGGACTGTACCAATATCTGTATTCTATTCGGCTCTGAATAGTACTCCAAATATATTATTCATATTCAGCCGAATAGTGATTTAAATTTGAATACAAATAATCCAGGGCTCTACTATGCTTAGTCCTACTGAAATAAACACTTGATCTCTGATTTCACATTGCTTCTTTTATTGTCTGTTGTATTAAAGCTCAAATGCCCATAATTCTTATTGGGTATTCTGCTGAATAATATCTTTCACTATTCATATTCGGCCAAATAGTAAAATATGGTATTCAGTACAGCTCTAGTTACCTGTAGTTTTTTCACGATTAACAAGTTGTACTTGCAAGTTGAAGATCTGTTCATGCATTTTACTGTCTGATAACTTCAGTTTCTCTCTCCTGCTCACCATGTAGCACAAGTTTCTCACCTATGTATCAAAAGAGAAAAAAATGTCAAGAAGCTAAAATTAATAAAGTGACTCTGGAGAAGGGGTTTTCTTATTAAAATATGCTATTTTTTTAAGTTGCCTACCTCAAGTTTTCAAGTACATTAATGCATATTCTAAAGTGAAAGGCCGTTATAATAAAAGAACAGAAAAGGTTATCTTATTTACATCTATTCTATAATCATATTATAAATGTAATTCACAATTTACTATTAGCAGATATTAAGGCAAACTTATAACTTCAGTTAAATTTATGAACAACAGAGAAGAGAGTAAAGAAATGAAGCATTATCCTCGTACCATTAGCTCTGTATCAATGTACTGTACTCAGTGGCGTAGGAAGGGGGGGACGGGAGGGGCGGTCCACCCCGGGTGCACGCGCTGGGGGGTGTCGGCCCCGCTGGTTCCCTGCTCCCTCTGCCCCGGAACAGGTTACTTCCTGTTCCGGGGCAGAGAGAGCAGGGAACCAGCGGGGCCGACGCAGCTCCGAGCGACGTGCACTCGGGACAGATCGGCCCTCCCGCCCGTCCCCCGCAAGTAAGAATGCACCGCGGAGGGGGGATGCATGCCGTGCTGCACCCGGGGGGGGGGGGGGGGGGTGCACAGCAGAGACCTGCCCCGGGTGTCAGCCGGCCTTACTACGGCACTGACTGTACTTAATTCAATTCATCTACATTGCAAACCAATACTTCAATCCAGCACCTTTTGCTACAACCTTAAGAGTGTCCTTTAATGTGTGGCTAAAAATATGCAGCTTCCACAAAGCATATATTTTAGCCATAAAATTACTTAATTTCAGATCAGGGCAATATGCATCATTGTGCTATTCCTAAGGTGGGGGGTAGATTTGGGGGAATATTTAGAGTGCTAGGGTTTCACAGGTGTAAGTAGCAAAAATTGGCACTTACAAGTATAAGCACCAGCACACACAAGGCACTTGGGGCCCTTTTACCAAGCTGCGGGAAAAAGGGCACTGTGCTGGTGGCAGGGGCCGTTTTTTCCACAGTGAGTAAAAAGACCCCAGACACACATGGCCATGCGGTAAGAGAACTCTTTCCGTATGGCCATGCGACGGGGAGCCCTTACCGCCACCCAGAGGTGGTGATAGGGCTCCTTAGCTAACCCGGTGGTAACCAGGAAGCATGCAGTGATGCCCAATTACCGCCGTGTTATCGCCACGCAAGCCATTTCCGGGCGTTTTCTTTTTTTTCCCTGGAAATGTCATGCGCTCAGGGCAGGACTACCACCAGCGGCTGTGTCGGTACTCATAAGAAGCAGTCTGTAAGTACATTTTGATAAACTGTTTTTTTGTTGGCTTAACTTTAAGAGACTAAAATCTGCCGTAAACCTCACTTTTTAAACTATCTAAACGGGCATAAAGACAATAGGCCCTATTTACTAAGCCGCGCTATAGGCACGCTAACATTTTAGGGCGCGCTAATGATAGAGACACCCATTATATTCATATGGGTGTCTCCAGCATTCACGTGCTAAAAAAAGGTTTGCACGCCTACAGCGCAGCTTAGTAAACAGGGCCCATAGTATGGTAAATTGGCATGCAAGAATAACATGGCAAAAAACCATGACCATACAAAGAATCAGATATCCTCTATGAGGGCAATTCTACAACCGTTGTCTCCGTTTAGGAACTCCAAGAAGGTGTAGCAGAAGCCACCTCTATTAGGGAGCCTAGGCAGTTAGACTTCGATATACAATACTAGTGTAACCCAGAATCAGCATGCCTAACATTTAGGTATCCACAGTTATACCAGCCATAGAGCTGATGTAAGTGTGGGCGTCTAAATGTGACAGGGACACAAATACACGCATAAATGCTAATATTCTAGACATTTGCATGTGCAAAGGGTGGATAAATGTGGGTGGCTTAGATTAGAGAATTTCATTTTGAGTGCTATTTTTTTAAAACATCAAACTTAATTTTAAACTTCATTAGCACTGTTTAGTCAGCACCACGAAGCATGCAGACTTCTGCACTGTCAAAACCACACATATAAAAAAATTTCATTGAGAATGCCTACAGTTAAGGCTTCTATTCTTACATGTTTATAAATTGTAAATTTAGGTCTTTATTTTCCAGTTAAGGGATCACTGAAAGTACAAAAAAAAAAAATCTGTACAAATTAGTGTTTTCATGCTACATCAAATGAAAGGACCATTTTGGACTCCTTTATCTCTCCTCTTTTTTTTTTTCCCTTTTCTCCCCTCTATTTATCTGTTTAAATATTGTATTTGTATTTTCTCTGGTTTGGCGTTAGCCTTTCCAGTCTCTTGTAAGCCACTTTGAGCATGCATCCTGTGGGAAAAGGTGAGGTATAAATGCAATAAATAAATAAACATGTACCAAGGGTGAGTACCTTTTCCAGAAGAATCAATATCTATGTTAGTATCATAGGAGTTGTCAATGCAAAAAGGGAAAAAAAAAAACGGAGTGGAGGACATAAGACATGCCAGGGGAGGGGTGATAGTTCTGGGAGTTTTACCATGTACTTACCCAATAAACACCTACTTTTAATTTTTTTTGTGGGGGAGTGTTTTATTGGTGTTTATTGGTTAAAACCTAAAATCAGAAGCCCTAGAAATGGAGTATGTGAATATCTCAAAATCTCTTACCCTTTCTAGGTCTTGCCTGAGATGCATGAACATTCTCATGCGGGTATGAACATTATCATCTTTAGGTTGCATGAAGTTGTTTTGTTCATCCTCTTTGGGAGGCAGCAATGGCTTGTTAAAATTACTTTTTCTCTTTAATTTCCAGTATTTATAGATAAAGTTCACAGTGAGTGGGGAAAGGCCTGTTTCTACTGCTACATCTTCCACCTTCACAAGCGTGTAGAATTCCTCTTGCAGCTCTTGAAGTTTCTGAGCACGAAGGCTGGTTTTTTCTCTCTCTGTCTGCTTAGGTTCAGCACTGCCCCTAGGAGCACTCTCTGCATCTGATGAGCTGTGGTTATTTTTACTGTGCTTGAGGCAGTATGACTTGAACTTGACTTCATCGCCCTCATCCAAAATAGTCTTCATCTCCAAGCTGTGCTCAAAGGCACAGGTGACATGAAAGGCTGTGATGCAGCTTTTTACAGAGCACTGGAGGATTGAACAGTTAAAGGAACCAATTTTACAAGAACAGCAACAAATGTTTTATTGTGCAAACATAGGCTAATAAAACTAGGATTTTTTAACATCGATCAACTCTACCAAGCTTTATGAAAGAAAATAAATTTACCAGGGTCAGACTGTCTTAGGCAAAAGTAAATTAAAAAAAACAAAACAAAACCCAACAACAAGGCAAGACACCCACAGATTTAATTTCCTGCAATTTCTGAATGGCAAAATTCCAAAGAACAAAAAACTGTGCAAAGAAAAGCTTTGCAAAAAAGTATAATGGAACTTTTCCTTAAGTCTTACATTTCAATACTTGCAATACAATGTTATCAAATGTTTGCTTGAAATACTTTTTCAGTCACAAAACTGCATAAGCAAATTGATTGTCGGCTTCTTCCATTTCTGATATCCTGAACCCAGAGTCTTATAAATCAATGAATATTTATTTATATTTATTAATTGCCTCTATTTATCAACTTGAAATGATTATGCAAGGAACTAAACATCCTAATACACCCAATGCTGCAGTCAACATTTTAATTTAAATGGAAGTCTCAAAATTAAGAGGTCCTTTTACTAAGCTGTGGTAAAAAGTGGCCTCAGTGTGCTCTACCATGGGTTTTTCCCAACGTGCTAAGGCCATTTTTACCACAGCTGGAAAATGGCCAATTTTCCATTTTCCAAATTAATGGCCATGAGCTAATGTTCCATTACCAAAAATTAGTGAGTGAGCCTTTATAGCCATTCTATAGGTGATAAGTACTCACAAGCTAATCAGCACGCGGAAATGTGACTGCGTTGATTTGAACTGCATTGCCCTTCCCTCCAGATATGCTCTTTCCAAGAAAAATAAAGAAACATTTTTTTGAGCTTGGTTTGCATGTGCATTTGGGCTTTTACCATAGATTTCATCAGCACATCCCACAGTAAGCCCTTTTAATCTGTGATAAGCGCAAGTTAGCACTTAACGCAGCTTAGTAAAAGGAGCATTTAAATATGCATATTTAGCATCACCAGATATATGTATTGGGTATATATTTGGTTGCTGCTATCCATTTAGCATAGATTTGCTATTTACCAGGCATAAACTAAATATATAAATATCCATATACTGAATGAATATTGCCACGATATGAACGGGTTTTGATTGATGCCCTCGCTCCAGTCTTCTTCCACCCTTTCGCTAAGGGCTTCTTTTACAAAGCTGCACTAGCGATTCCCACGCGGCAAATGAGAGGAAGCCAATAGGAACTGAATGGGCTTCCTCTCATTTGTCGCGCCGGGAATCATATACGTGGCTTAGTAAAAAAAAGGCCCTATACAAATAGTGCCAAGGTAGTCAGACATATTTTCATCCAAGCATCCACCCATATAGGATTTTAAAATCTACTAGTAAATTTACAACTTCCTTTGAAAATCAACCCCTTTGAGCACAGAATATCATTGAACACAACAGTAAAAATTCATCTAACTCCCATACATATGTAGATATACACCCACACCTATAGGCATGTATGTATTTATATAATACTTAAAAAAAAAACAACCGTACACACACACACTCCTCATCTCCCCCCTCCCTTTATATATGTGTATAGATAGATGGGTGGAGACAGGTCTTCACACATACTGTGTCTTGTAAAAGTCTTCACACTCTTGTCTATTTTTCACAGTCTGCTGTCTAAATTATATAATTAAAAATGAATTAAGATAGAAGTTTGTCTCATTCATCTACAATGACACGGCACTTTCAATGTGAAAGAACAATTAAAGAAATATTAACAAATAGAAAAAGGCCTTTTTGCAGCAACAGCCAGGAGAGCCTCAACTTTGCCTGATGGGATGGTGCAGTTTTGCCTATTCTTGGCATAATTGCTCATGCTCTTTCAAGATGACTGAGGATCACCTGCAATTACAGCTCTCAGGCCTTACCACAGCTTTTCTATTGGATCTTTTAATAAAATCCTGGAACATCTTTTCCAGCCTGCCATGGATCTGAGAGACTCCGGTAGCGGATTTCTTTGGCTGGCGGGGCTTCAGCTACCCCACCAGCCACTGAACAGATACTGTAGCTTTGGAGGGAGCTTTCATCCATTCTCTCATGTCTCCCCTGTGCTTCACCCATTCTCGCACGTGCCCTCCCCCTGTACCTTCACCCATGTTCTCTCTCTCCATGTGCCTCCCACCACTCTCTATGTGCCCCCATGCCTTTACCCATTCTCTCATGCCCCCAATACCTTCACCCATTTTCTCTCTTGCCATGTGCCCTCTTGTGCCTTCACCCATTCTCTTTCCCTACATTTGCCCCCCCCCCCCCCCCCCGGTGCCTTCATCCATTCTCTCTCTTCCTACATGTGCCCCTTGTGCCTTCATCAATTCTCATTTGTGCTCCCCGTACCTTTACCCATTCTCTCTCTTCTCTCCGTGTGCCCTCCTGTGCCTTCACCCATTTGCTCTCAAATATGCCTCTTCCCTCCTGCATTTTCCCACAATTTTCCCCGCCCTCCCACATTCTCCCTCTCTCTCCCCCGTCCATCATCTCTCCCGGACCGCAGGTGGCAGCTCTCCGTTCCCGGTTTACCTTGTTACTTGTCTTGCAGTCTTCGCCCTGCAGTGTCAGCGTATTGAAATGCTGCCTTGGCCTGCACCAGGCCTTTCCTGCTGACCTGGCATCACCTTCTGAATACAGGAAGTTGCATCAGAAGGAAAGGGCAAAGACTTACTGCAAGACAAGTAACAAGGTAAACCGGGAAGGGAGGGGAGAGTCGCCAGTGGCAATCTGGGAGAGGAGGAAGAAATGCTCGACTGGGCGTGCAGGCAGGGGAGGGAGGGAGGAGAGCGGTTGATCATTAATCGCAATTAATGATTAATGCGGCATTAAGCACAATTAACATGCAGCCCTAGCATTATCCCTTATGTTGCAGAAATTTATAAAGTCAAATGGGATCAAAGAAAACATACTAATTCCCCTGAAAGTTGAAAACACATGCAAGGTAATCTCACGTAAATATGGCCCCAACAGATAACACTTGGGCCTTTTTCTGTATGAAAGATTTCTCCAGATATTGCCAAAGTGACAGCCATATTGGAAATCTTTCCTACCAAACTATATTTTTAGAAGCAGAATATGAAAAACGAAAAATTAAAGAGTTTGAAGATATTGACAAGGCATTGTGCATACACAAACACAACCCTATAGCAATACACATACATCTTTTATAAGTACTTTCATAAAATTTTCCTGTTTTTGTTTTGTTCAATTTTAAACAGAAAAAATACAAAATGGCACAAAAAACAAAACAAAAGAAAGATGTTGGTTGTGGGCTCCTGCCTCAAAAGACATCCTGTGCATTTTTTTAAAACATTCCCACCCTCTCTCCTGTGTCGCTCTTGCCCCACTGGTGATGTTTCTCCAAATAGCACCAACTAACCCAAGGCTGGTGCTATTTTGAATACCTGTACAACAACAAAATAGCACTGACCAAATAAGGGATTTGGAGTCATCTTGTTGTACAGCAAATTTTAAATTAAGGTCAGACTAAAGACCACAAGCACAAAAATTTGAGAAACAGCACTAATAGTACAGGGACAACTAGATATCTCTCCTGCCCCATGAATACTCGGTGGAAGGAGTAAGACAGGATGGAGGTTCCAGAGGATCAGCTATAAGCTCAGGAGCATATTAAAAAATGTATAATACAGGAGTAGTAAGGTTCACCAGTTTTTGTCAAAGGTAATTTGCATATTTTTGGCAGGTGGTCACACCCAGCTCTGGTCATGTCAGCCAGACTTCAGGATCTACCCAAGCTCCACCCCTCCCCCTCATGACTAGAAGTGCTGTCATAGCCCTGCCCAAAACCCCAGCCCTTTTGATGTTTCAAATTTCAAGTTTATTCTGTATTTGATATACCACTCTGGGATATAATGTCTGAGTGGTTAACATTTCAAAATTAAGGAAAAGAAAGTAGGAAAAAATTACAATTAACTGACAGGAAAGAAGAACAAGTAGAGATAAATAAGTAGAAGCAAAAGGGATATAGATTAAGGACAGAGAAATACAGGCAAATAGGCTACTGGCAATTAGTACCCAACCTTGAGCAGAGCAAAGGAGGGAGCCCAGCTATACGGGTGGCAGAAATATTATCAAAGAAGATGGAAAAGGCATCCTTCAATAGGAAGGTTTTCAGGGCTGTTTTAAACAGAGAGTGAGGTGAGACTGACTGTAAGGAATAGGGAATTCCAGAGTATAGGAGCAGATACTATATGCTCTCGGATCTTTAGTGTATCAGGCTGAATGAAGTGAAAGGATGGGATGACCAAAGACTGCAAGTAGGGATATAAGGAGTCAGGAAATGTAAGTTATGTCCAATAAAAAAAGGTATCATCTTATTTTCTTTTTCATGTTTTATTTCTATTGATTACCTTTCTTGAAGCTAAAATTGTTGTGCTCTCGAAACCTGGCAAAGATCCAGCTTATGTAGCAAACTATAGGCTTATCCCACTTATAAGTTTGGATAGTAAAATATATGCTAAAATTATAACCTTAAGGCTTTCCTCTATACTTCCTTCATTAATCTACACAAATCAAAATGGATTCATGGCTAACAGATCCACTACCGATAATACCAGACTTTTTTTTTAATCCAGACCTCCTCCTAACCTTTAGTTGCCTTGTCCCTGGATGCAGAGAGGGCATTTTGACAGAGTGGAATGGTCCTATTTATTTAGGGTATTATCCTGGTTTGGCTTTGGCCAAGATTTTATTCATACGATTCAAATTTTATATCTAAACCCAAAAGTTAGGATTTTTATTAATGACGTGGATGGGCATAATCGAACGGGGCCAGCCATCTATAAGGGCGGCCATCTCTAAGGCTGACCCAGATGTTGAGATTTGGGCATACCCGACCATATTATCGAAACAAGATGGCTGGCCATCTTTTGTTTCGATAATACGGTCGGGGACGCCCAAATCTCAACATCTGGGTCAGCCTTAGAGATGGCGCCATTGGTTTTCGCTGATAATGGAAACTAATGGTGGCCATCTCAAACCTGGCCAAATCCAAGCCATTTGGTCGTGGGAGGAGCCAGCATTTATAGTGCAGTGGTCCCCCTCACATGCCAGGACACCAACCGGGCACCCTAGGGGGCACTGCAGTGGACTTCACAAATTGCTCCCAGGTGCATAGCTCCCTTACCTTGTGTGCTGAGCCCCTCAAAACCCCCCAAACCCACAACTGTACACTACCATAGCCCTTAAAGGGTAACGGAGGGCACCTAAATGTGAGTTTAGTGGGTTTTGGGTGGGTTTTGAGGGCTCCCATTTACCACCACAAGTGTAACAGGTAGTGGGGGGATGGGCCTGGGTCCGCCTGCCTGAAGTGCACTGCAGTACCCACTAAAAACTGCTCCAGGGACCTACATAGTGCTGTAATGGAGATGGGTATGACATTTGAGGCTGGCATAGAGGCTGGCACAAAAATGCTTATATATATATATATATATATATATATTTTTTTTTTTTTTTTTTTTAAATTTGGGTGGGGGGGGGGGGGGGGTTGGTGACCACTGGGGGAGTAAGGGGAGGTGATCCCCGATTTCCTCCGGTGGTCATCTGGTCAGTTGGGGCACTTTTTAGAGGCTTGGTCCTAAAAATAAATGGACCAAGTAAAGCAGGCCAAGTGCTTGTCAGAGCAGGCCTTCTTTTTTCCATTATCGTCCGAAGCCGGCCATCTCGTAACCAAGCCCCCGTCCCGCCTTCGGTACCCTGCTGACACGCCCCCTTTAACTTTGGCCGGCCCTGTGATGGAAAGCAGTTGAAGCCGGCCAAAATCGGCTTTCGATTATACCGATTTGACCAGGTTTAGGAAAAGGCCGGCCACTCCCGATTTGTGTCAGAAGATGGCCGGTCTTCTACTTCGAAAAAAAGCAGGATACTCATCTGCCTTCTCTGTATCCAGGGGCACATGACAGAGCTGTCCTTTATCCCTTCTTTTATTTAATTTAGCAATTGAGCCCTTGGCCATCGCCTTGTGTCAACACCCTCTAATTGAAGGCTTTAAACTTTCACATCTAGAAATTAAATTATCCCTTTTTGCGAATGACTTGCTCCTTGATACTACTTCCCAATCCATATCACACATTCTTAATTTTGTTTCATTCTCATATATATCAGGTTACAAGATAAACTGGGATAAGACAGAATGTATCCCACTTAATTTGGTTAATTTGCAAGATCTCACTAATTTTCCTCCTCGATTAAATATTTAGGTATTCACTTTTACAATTCTATTGATATGGCTATTGATAAAAATATTGAGCTTCTCTTCTCATATTTGAAAATTACTACATCTAATTGGTCCCCTTTACTTCTTGGTTGTTGGGGGTAAGCTTGAAACAATTAAAATGCCCCTTACTCCTAAAATAATTTACTCCTAAAATAAATTATTTCAGTATGCTGACCCTTAAATCTCCTACTCACTTTTATAAAACTGTTGATAGAATTTTATTTAATTTTCTCTGGAAGAAGAAACCCCCCAGAATTGCTTTAAAGACTCTTCAACTTTCAAAAGAAAGGGTGGCGTAACCTAATTTTACCCAGTACCATCAATCGTTTATATTACGTCAAACCTCAAAATGGTTCTCCTTAGTGGATCCTACCCCCAGCTCAGACACTAGTATTTCCTCCTCCCCCACGTTGCTCCTTGAAAGGAGTTTAGTTCTCCCTATATCTTTACAGCTTAAATCAGAAATGATTCCCTTAAAATGTATTAATTCATTATTGGTCATCTCTGCCTCTTTAGAAACAATTAAGCGTTTAAATTTTATCTCCCCAATGAATCTGGTGTACTTTATGACATGCCTATTTGGAACAATCCTTTACTATTGATGATAAACTTTTTGATTGGCCTCTATGGCGTAAAGGAAAAGGACTTTGGCTTCTTTCTCAACTTATCTCCAATGGTCAATTTAAACCCTTTGTCCAATTGCAGCAAGAATTCCAATTTATTTATTTGTTTCATTTGTAGCCTACATTTTCCCACCTATTTGCAGGCTCAGTGTGGCTTACATTATGCTGCAATGACAGTCGTCATTAACGGTATGAGAAGAACAGAGTATTGTTACAATTAAGGTACATAGGATATCAAGAAAATAAAAGTAAAGAAATAATACAAATCAGATATGCAAAATGTAGGATGAAGTATAACGTTAAATAATAACAGTATGATTAAAGTAATCAAATTTGAGTTCAATGTTGATTAGTTCTAATGCAAATGTGACAGTGAGTCTTTTATGAAGGATTCATATTATAAGTCTCGTTGAATAATTTTGTTTTCAGTGACCTCCGGAAGGCTGTCAGATCGCGAGTTGTTTTTAAGGGTTGGGTTCCAGGGCTCTGTCCTCTCCTGGTTCTCCTCTTATCTCTCCCATCGTACCTTCAGAGTACACTCTCATGGTGCGTCCTCCTCCCCTATCCCGCTTTCTGTTGGAGTTCCTCAGGGATCTGTCCTTGGGCCCCTTCTTTTCTCAATCTACACCTCTTCCCTAGGCTCCCTGATTTCTTCTCATGGTTTCCACTATCAACTTTATGCCGACGACACCCAGCTTTATCTCTCCACACCACAAATCACTGCGGATACCCAGGCCAAAGTCTCGGCCTGCTTATCCGACATTGCTGCCTGGATGTCCAACCGCCACCTGAAACTGAATATGTCTAAGACTGAACTTATTGTTTTCCCACCCAAACCCACTTCCCCTCTCCCTTCACTCTCTATCTCAGTTGATAACACCCTCATCGTCCCCGTCTCATCTGCCCGCAACCTTGGTGTCATCTTCGACTCCTCCCTCTCCTTTTCTGCGCACATCCAGCAGATAGCCAAGACCTGTCGCTTCTTCCTCTACAACATTAGCAAAATTCGCCCCTTCCTCTCCGAGCACACCACCCGAACTCTCATCCACTCTCTCATTACCTCTCGCCTTGACTACTGCAACCTACTCCTGACCGGCCTCCCACGTTGCCATCTATCTCCCCTTCAGTCCATCCAGAACTCTGCCGCACGTCTTATCTTCCGCCTTAACCGATATACTCATGTCACCCCTCTCCTCAAGTCACTTCACTGGCTCCCACTCGGATACCGCATACAGTTCAAGCTTCTCTTACTCACCTACAAATGCACTCGATCTGCGGCCCCTCCGTCCCTCTCTACCCTCATCTCCCCTTACGTCCCTACCCGTAACCTCCGCTCTCAAGACAAATCCCTCCTTTCAGTACCCTTCTCCACCACCTCCAACTCCAGGCTCCGCCCCTTCTGTCTCGCCTCACCCCACGCCTGGAACAAACTCCCTGAGCCCATACGCCGTGCCCCCTCCCTACCCATCTTCAAATCAATGCTCAAAGCCCACCTCTTCAATATCGCCTTCGGCACCTAACCACTTCACCTCTTCTCAGGAAAACTTATCTACCCCAACTTGACATTTCGTCCTTTAGATTGTAAGCTCTTCCGAGCAGGGACCGTCCTTAATTGTTAATTTGTACAGCGCTGCGTAACCCTAGTAGCGCTCTAGAAATGTTAAGTAGCAGTAGTAGTAAGGCATTCGGTAGTGCATTCCAACGTTGCGCGCAGATGCAGGAGAAGCTGGATGCATATAATGATTTACATTTAAGTCTCTTACAGCTAGGGTAATGGAGGTTTAAGAAAGTACGTGAAGAACTTTTTGTGTTTCTTGCTAGTAGGTCTATACGGTCTGTTTCCTACTCACACACCTTTACCCCCCTCTTCATTTTATAAATGTTTTCATACTATATTTTAAAAAAATGTCTCTCGTCTGGTTAAATAGTCCAAGACCCTCCCTCTCCTATCACTTAATCTTTATATTTCTTAAAACAAAGAGCTCATTGGAGTCCTATTAAATCTTTTAAAAGTAAATTATCTCCCAATGATTTATGTTGGTCTTGTTCCAATCAGAAGGATACTCTTAAATATATATTGTTTGAATGCAATAATGTCTACATTTTGGCTGGATATTTGGCCTAAAATGTTAATATCTTGCAACTTTCTAACTCGTTGCCTATATCATTTAAGCATATAGTTTGGAAATCTATTGCCCTTTCAAACTCTCTTTCTGATGAAGATGCTTCTTTATTTGATTTAAATTTCCATTGCTCTTAAATTGGTCAACATTGGAAGGATAATTCCAGTTTATTCATTTTCATGTGGTGGAATACTGTTTTATTTATGAGGATATTTTATTAAAATTTCTTCCTGCTACATGTAAACGTAAACGCAAGTGGGGTAAATTAGATCAATATTCGTTAGCCATTAATGAATCTTTGTAATTGATGCTAAAACATTCTGCTCAGACATTTTGTTATATTATTTTCACTGTGTTTCACGTTTGAAGCATATCATATGTATGCTATTTCACTGATGTTTACAATTCAGCTTCCTTTATTACAATGTTTTTGTACAAAAACTCAAAGAAATTTATTTTAAAATGTGAAAAAATAAAATAGCCTCTTTTTACAAGGAATTTGAACTGGGTTTTACTCACCCGCAAGCAGTTTGATTTTGTCAATGCTCAGCTTTAAGCCCAGCCTCTATCACATATTTGTTTTAGAGGATAATCAAGAGAGTAAACTCCCAGCGGTCGGGATGAACAGAGTGGCCATAGCAAACTTCTCCAGAAATGTTTTTAACAGTTCTAGAACAGAACATGTCCATATTTTAAACATAAATCTCTTCTCTGTGGTAAGCATATCAACTGCTTTAATAAGAAGTGAGAAAGCTATACATTACTGGCACCAAAGTACAAATGCACCTTACAGGCCTGCCTGGAATAAGGTGCTAAATACAAAGGTTTATGTAGAATTCTGTAAAGCTGCATTTTATGCATTCTGTTTTGAAAGAAAGAACTTTTATTTTGTGTGTGGTTTTAAGCTGTCTGGGTATTTTGAGCTATTTCAGCTTATTTGAAAGCCTCTGCCTTACAACAAGTACCTCCAATACACATTCTCCCCAACATTTTCAGAAACAAATTAAAACTGATATTGAAACAACCATACAGTGTAAAATGTTAACGTGCAGATTTAAGTTTTCATCCCCCCCCCCCCCCCCACATACACACACAAATGGGGGAGATAGCTTTCTTTCTTTCAGCTGCAGAAAGGGGAAGGAGTGTAAGAAAGGGCCATAGTCTGCACACACAGATTCTCTCACATAGAGGCAGATGCAGCAACCAAACGTAAAAAAATCTAAATCGTTAAAGTCCCTAACGATTTTAAAATAACGAAAAATGCACCAAAAAAAAAAGTCACACATGCTGAGATCGGTAGTGAAACGTACAATGTATCAAAGAATCACAATACACATCGTTAATCGGCCCCCAAATCATGCGCAGAGCAGCCAAGCGTTATGTTAGCTGCTCTGCGCATGCCACAAACAGTCAAAACACAGTCAAATCGCAAGCACATGGCTCCCAAAAAAAAAAAAAAAAAAAAAAAAGCGTCGGGAGGGGGCAAGGGCGCTCATCAGGAGCGTCCTGTACAGACGGCCTTGCCCCCCCCCCCCCGCTGCTCCCCACTTTCCGCCGCTCCCCCACCCCGAAAAAGCAAAATTCTAGCAGCCCCTGCCCCCTCCCCACTTTCCGCCGCTCCCCCCACCCCGAAAAAGCAAACTTCTAGAAGCCCCTGCCCCCCTCCCTTCCTCACTACTCTCTCACCTCAGCTCCGCCTCCCGACATCCTCCATCCGTGCCCCGCCCCCTTTTGGGGTTGTCGCCGCCATTCCCCTCCTCCATCGGGCCCCCCTTCCTCTTACCGGGCCCGTGCAGCGCCTCTCTCCTCTGTCCGAAGGCGCTGCACGGGCAAGAAGAAAGCTGAATCAGCTGATGCCTGCCTTCGCGATGGCACGTCTTTCTTCTGCTGCGCCCGCCCCTGTCTGACGTCAGTAACCTATGTAGGTTACTGACGTCAGACAGGGGCGGGCCCAGGAGGAGAAAGACGCTCTATCGAAGCTAGGCGAAGGCAGGCATCAGCTGATTCAGCTTTCTTCTTGCCAGTGCAGCGCCTTCGGACAGAGGAGAGAGGCGCTGCACGGGCCCGGTAAGAGGAAGGGGGGCCCGATGGAGGAGGGGAATGGCGGCGACGACCCCAAAAGGGGGCGGGGCACGGATGGAGGATGTCGGGAGGCGGAGCTGAGGTGAGAGAGTAGTGAGGAAGGGAGGGGGGCAGGGGCTTCTAGAAGTTTGCTTTTTCGGGGTGGGGGGAGCGGCGGAAAGTGGGGAGCAGCGGGGGGGGGGGGGGCAAGGCCGTCCGTACAGGACGCTCCTGATGAGCGCCCTTGCCCCCTCCCGATCCTTTTTTTATTTTTATTTTTTTATGTGTTTTCTGAGGTCCTTTGGACCAATCACAGCGCTTTTAGCTCTGCTAATGCGCTCGGATTGGCTCAAAGTTTGTTTATTTTTTCACTTAACACTTTTTCCTGCCACGGAGCTGTCCTAACGAGAGGTCCAGACCTCTCGTTAGTTTTCCTGCCTTTTTCCTGCGTAAAGGCAATCGGAAAAGGTTAGTGCATGTCGTTTCAATGGGGTTTTCACACTAATTGCTCATCTCCATTCCGTTTTCGTTAGCTGCTACTGTCGTCGGAAAATAGGCTTAAGTGCATGGAAAGGATAGGAAATTCTTCCCTGAGGGCTCATTTAACGATGAAAAACATTTAGTGCATCTACCTCATAGTTCTGAAAAGGGAAAAAAAACCCTTATACTATAGGAGAAGGAAAGGGGTGCCTCATCTGTCTAAACACACAGACACTGGAGTGCCCATTCTGTCTAAACACACAGACATTTTTAGAAACATCTGTCTGAAGGCACGATTGTAAAACCAGTAGGTCTGTTAAACAATTCAACAGCCTTAAAGATCAACCAGATTCAGTTTTTGCAAATACAGCAGACATGGTGTAGAACGAATTTGCTCTGGACTGTTTGAGCCTAGGAGCAAGGAATGGCATGCCGTTCAGAGCCATTCATTCTCGGTCAATTATTTAAAAAAAAAAAAAAAAAAGGAACACAACCGAGCATGCTCAGTGCTATAGTGACTATGCATGCTCCTCCAAGGCTGTAGGTGGTGGTGTCTTGTGACTGACATCACTTCCCATCACATGACTCGTCCAAGATAGCAGCAACTAGTGTAAAACAGGAAGTGACCCTACGGGCACCACCATCTTTGATTTGTGTGTCCCACAGTCACCGTCATTTGTGTGCTTCTTGCGACATCACCAAAAGGGCAGGGCTATGTCACTTCTGGCAAAATCATCAAAAGGGGTGGGGAGGGACGGAAGTGGCAGGGTTTTGATAGATGATTCTGGTTGGCTGATGTGACTAGAAATGACTGTGGCCACCAGTCAAAATATGCAAATTAGCTTTGACAAAAGCTAGTGAACCTTACTACTTGCAGGATTTTTCAAACAGGGGTCTAGAACAGCTCACCAGTTGTTATGAAAATAAAATGAAGAAAATTACTTTCATTTCATTTTCAAGAAGCAATTAAACAAAAAAAATGTCATTACGTTTCCTGTTTCATTTCAAACAAAAGCACATTTCTAGTGACAAAATGATCTTAGTTCCACTGAACAGTAATGTTACAACTTTTCAGTGTGCTGATAATACATTTTCCCTCCTCCCTCCCAAAAAAATTGTTGTATGTATGCAAAATATCTGAAGTATTAACCTACAAACAGAAGCAGTGGAACTCCTTTTCTGTTTGGGGAAGTAAACATACCAACCTCTGCTACTGTTCCCCCCCCCCCCCCCCCCCCCAAATAACCTAGATGCTGATCCCATCTGGAATAAAAGCTGTTGTGCCAGTGGCCCACGATTACAAGTGCTACCCAAAGTAAGTTATTTTTATCTCTACTATACAACAAACAGTATGCTACAACTTCACTGAATACATACCTGAATGCAAGCACCAATCTTCAGCTTGCACAGGCTGCAGACCAAAGCCCATCGACTTGGTGGAATGTGAGATACTTTTGTGATTGGTTCCATTCTTTCTGGACAAGCAATGCTAACCTGGAAGCAAACATCAAAGGCTCCTTAGAAAATTTAAAAAAATCATGGGTTAGGAAGTAATGTCTTACTGCGAATTAACTGATTAAAAGATAGAAAACAGAGTAAGGCTTAATGGTAAATTTTCTCAATGGAAGAAAGTAAATAGTGGAAAGCCCCAAAGGATCAGTACTAGGAGAAATGCTTTTTAACGTCTTTATAAATGATCTGGAAAAAAAATGAGGTGATCAAATTTACCAGCAACACAAAATCATTCAAAGCTTTTACATTACAAGCAGATTGTGAGGAATTATAGGAGAGCACTGCGAGACTGGGGGATCTAAAATAAAACTTAATGGGGCAAGTGCAAAGTGATGCACATAGGGAAGAATAATCCAAACTATAGATACACGATGCAAAGTTCAGCATTAGGAATCACCACCCAGGACAATGATGTAGGCATCATCATAGACAATACGTTGAAATCTTCTGTTCAGTGTGTGCTGGTGACTAAAAAAGTAAACAGAATATTAGCAATTATTAGAAATGAATGGAGAATATCATAATGCCTTTGTGTCATTCCATAGTGCAACTGCACATTTATTTAAACCCGCTCCATCCTACACATCTAGGCGGTTTATAAGACATACAGAATAAAACTACAAACTCACCATAAAACAACAAATGTCATAAATCAGAGACTTTGTATAATTTGATAAGAAAGTGAGCAATGTCCACATCAGTAACTTTAAGCAGCAGTAAAGGTACGAACAAAAAAAAAAATCATGCTTTCAGTTATTTCTGAAACTGAATTATTGAGTGATTTTACGTAAGTCAAATGGGAGAGTTTTCCATAGTGTGGCACCCAGAATATAAACATGAGGAATGATATGCGTTCAGTCTTATTTGGTGAAAAGAGGGAACATCAAGCAAAAGTTTATTCACTGAATGCAGACTAAGACAGGTCTGTATATACTAAGAGAATTTGCAATCGCTAATGAAGCATCATTAATCAAGGCCTTGTGGATCAGAACTAATGTCTTAAAATTTACTCTCCACTGAACTGGCAGCCAATGTAGCTCTTTCAAAACAGGTGCAATATGAAAAAATCAAGATGGGCTTGTCAACAAATGTGCAGTTGCATTCTGAACAATGTGTATGCATGTACATGCCTACTGGTAAGCCCAAAGACCATGAATTACAATAGTCTAATAAAGAGGTGATAAGGCATTGATTAGAAATTCTTCTAATCAACCTCTAAGGAAAAAAAGCCTTCTGAATGGTGTTCCTCAGCTGATGAGAAAAAAGAAGAAACTAACCAAATCCCAAGATATTTCAGACTAATTACGACTGGAATCTTCAAACTATCAATTGAAAAGGTCTCAAGAACAAGAGAATTAACCCTTCCCGATAAAAATAGAATTTGTGACTTAGACACAATCAATTTGAATCTATTAGTGTGAGTAATGTGTGGAAATACTGAAAGTCATATCTGATAAAAGATATAGCAGAATCAGAAAAGCTACAAAGAAGGGTGACCAAAATGATAAAGGGGATTGAATGGTTCCCTTATTAGGAAAGGCTATAGAGGTTAGGCCTCTTCAACTTTGAGGAGAGACAGCCAAGTGGAAATTTGATAGAGGTCTATAAAAATCATGAGTAGAATACAATAAGTAAATACAAATTAGTTTAAAAAGTAGAAAGACTAATGGACAGAACAAGGGAGTTGCTAATTGGTACATTTAAAACAAATTGGAGACAATTTTTTTTTTCACTCAACACACAATTAAACTCTGGAATTCATTGCCAGAAAATGAGGTAAAACTATGTTCAAAAAAAGAAACTAGTCTGGGCAAGTTTCTGGTGAAAAAAAAAAATCTATTAAAAAAAACGTAGCTAGATGCTTTATCAAAGAAGTCCTCTATAAATTAACATCCATCAGCCTGCTGACATCAAGCCGAACACATGATGGATGCTAATTTATAGGGGACTTCCTTGATAAAGCATCTAGCGAAATTCGTGCCATGTCGGAGAAGAGTGTCCCTATAGCCGACCACACCAAGAGTTTCCATCTATAAGAGGAGTACTAAATAAAAGTTAAATATGATCGGATGAAAGATTCAAAAGTAAAAAAAATCAATTATTAAGAGGAGGTGGCAGATATTTAACCGATGACAACTGGAGTACATAAGTCTCTGCGTAAGAGTTAATTGGCGCAGTACAGTACAACTGAGGTTCACTGTCCAACACTTTTTTTGGCTGGATTAAAGCGATATTCAAAAAGATTCATTGGATATCCTAAGAAATATAGTGTTTGATAGGGATTCAGCAGAACGTTATATTTATAGCCTATTTTGGGTCAATTGGGCTTTTATAAAATAGCCACATCTTCCCCCCCACTCCCCCCAGCAAGGTAGGCACAGACTTTTATACTTGCTCTGAGGCAAGCACAAATGGTCAACCTAGCTTTGTGTTGATACACATGTATTTTAAAACACCTCTGCCCAACCTTTGTCCCCCCAAAAATAAAAACTGAAAGCTATGCATTAACACCACATACTTTTATATGTATATAAAATTGCCAGGGATATAAGCGCCTACTTCTGTGGTTAAAATATTTCTAACTTCAGAAGGGCTTTATAAAATTACCCTCAATATATACATAAATGGATTATGATAGAAAACTTAAATGACCTAGAAGAAAATATTCAGCTAAGAAAAAGTCCGGAAATAAAAAAAAGATGAGTTTTAAGGAAAACAAGGTTAGAGAATTCTTGTTCCAGAGAATGAAGTCAGTAAAGCAAAGTTACTTACCGGTAATAGAGAATCTTTGTAGAGAGCAAGATAAATCATTCACACATGGAGGTGACTATTGTGATAAATTTGTTTACGGAGCGTAGTCTACAAATATAACAGACGGTCTGCTGATTGAAGGCTTTTTGCATCATTACTCCCTTGAACACTCTTGGACAGCAATACATAGAAAGCAATATAGGGCTTCCTTTAATGTGCTCATAATAAACCACTATTGCACTCAAATGAACCTTTACTAAGGTGGCACTTGAGCCACACAGCGAAAGTTGAAAAATACTGAAGCAGGCTCCTTGGAGAGCAGCTGGACAGGTCAAGCTTTTCTTGAACACACCAAATGATAAACCTTTTCCACTTTAAGCTGCATGATTTTCTAGTATAGTCCTTCCTAGAAGATAAAGAATATCTTCCATTTCTCAAGAAAGAGAGATCTAGAGAGTATTCAACATCCATGCAGATGAATGTAGGTAGATAGTTCTTCAATCTTATCGGTGAAGGAGATTCTACTAAACAAACCAGGGTCCAGATGGATAGCTGGTACAGACAAAGAAATAAGGCTTGATGAGGCTAGGGCAGGGCTATGACACAATGGCCTGTTTTAACTGTTGCAAAGCCCTGGGTATAAGCAAACCAGAGGGACAAACATCAAGAAGTATTGTTCCCAAGTGTATGCTGAAACTAAAGCTAATCTGCTGTATCTTGATCTTCTGGAGCAAAACATCAAAAAAGTTGCTTCCTGTCTTCTGATATAAAGACATCTATTGTTAAGATGATTCATTTCTGGACTATATCTTCTACTAACTCCTTGTTCAAAGGCCATTTGTGAGGTTCCAGACAATAACTGAGTTTGCCCTCAATCAAATTTTATGCTCCCAGAAGGTTATGTTTCTGACAGAAGCATATATCAAGGGATATCCCCAGTCCCAGATATTCAGTTCCCTCTATTCAGATGACACAAGAACTACTTCCTCCTTGTTTATTTATATTTGCAACAAAATCACTATTTGGTTATTTGTTTGGATCAAGATTCACTTTCCTGACAATACAATGACAAAGCTCTGAAAGTACTAAAAATTGTTCTTAGTTCAAGAAGATTTAACACTATTTTCCCCAGCTTATCCAAGTTTCGTGACTTGAAGAAGTTGCTTGATTTGATCTCTGAGAAGTTGGGCATGGGACTAATTGTTGAATCCAGATAAATGGTCTTCTCAGAGGAACAGAAACCTCAGCGATATCCTGACTTGATGTTGAGCACTCAAGAATCTGTTATGCTCCCTCATTCCCCAAGCAAGAACTGAATTCGTTCTCCCACAGGTAGGGAAGAATGTGTTTTGAAAAAGAACAGATAGTGTTCAAGTAATTACATCAAAAAGTGAGGTCTGCTTGGGCTGCCACCTTCCCTCTGGAGCAGCCTGGTGCATGTCTGGTGCTGGGCCTTTTGAGTCTGCCTTGCAAAGGAAAGGGAGCTTCTTTTCCTAAAGGAAAATCTATTTTTTATTTTAAATATTTATTAATGTTATAGTATTCAAACAACAAAAGAAAATAACATCAAATCCCCCATCCCCCTCTCCCAACCAAAAGAAAAGGTAAAATATGTAACATATTCCAAATGTCAACCTCACGTTACAAAACAAAAACAAAAATACTACTCAACAGTGGCAATCTAATACAGGGCTGTGTTCTGACGAATAGTGTTGTACTGTCCCGTATGGCCTATATAAAATCTCTAATTCAAGATCTTTCCTTGTTTCTAATTGGGATCAGAACTTTCAAGTAGAATCCTGCTTGTACCAGTCCAGAAATAGTTTACATCCTGATGTCCACATCATATAAAAGTTAGTTTGCTTAAATAATGTTTGCCAAAGCTTAGATTTAATAGTTGATACCTGTGGTACAGTTATATTGCTCCACCTTCTAGCTATCTCCCCTCGGAGAACAGCCAGATAATCCAAGTAGATTATATCTAGCACATATCCTTCATCTAGTTCTTTGGTCACCCAGTCAAAGAAATCAATCAGATTCATTTGGCAGGACTTTCCTTTAGTAAAGCTATGTTGCCTCGGATCCTGTAACCTGTTGGCTTCTAGAAAGTTAACTATCCTTTCTTTTAGCAGCGACTCCATTATTTTTCCTACACCAATGTGAGACTTACCAGCCTGTGGTTTCCCACTTCTTCCTTGTCTCCACTTTTATGAAGAGGGACCACATCCGCTCATCTCCAATCCCATGGAACCTCTCCCATCTCTAAAGTTCTATTAAATAAATTTTTAAGAGGTCCCACCAGGACTTATCTGAGCTCCCTCGGTATCCTGGGATGTGTCCCATTTGGCCCCATAGCTTTGTCCACCTTCAGATTCTCAAGATGTTTATAAATGCTTTCCTCCATGAACAGTGCAATATCCACTCCAGTCCCAGATATTCCATTGGCAGCCGACTGCGGTCCTTCCCCAGGATTTTCTGAAGTAATTGTTTAGCATGTTCGATTTATTCTCGTCTTTGAAAAGGTTCAAATTAGAGCAACCAAAATGATAAAGGGGATGAACTCTTCTTATACGAGGAAAGGCTAAAGAGATGAGGGGTCTTCAGCTTGGAAAAGAAACGGCTATGGGGAAATACGATTGAGGTTTACAAAATCCTGAGTGGTACAGACAGGTAAAAGTGAATAGATTTTTTACTCTTTCAAAAAGTACAAAGACTAGGGAACACTCAATGAAGTTATTGAAATACTTTTAAAACAAATAGGAGGAATATTTTTTCACTCAAAAAATAGTTAAGCTCTGGAACTCGTTGCCGGAGGATGTGGTAACAGCGGCTAGCATAACTTGGGTTAAAAAAAGGTTTGGACAAATTCCTGGAGTTAAAGTCCATAGTCTGCTATTCAGATAGAGATGGGGAAGCCACTGCTTTGCATACAATTGATAGCATGGAATGTTGCTACTATTTGGGTTTCTGCCAGGTACACATGACCTAGACTGACCACTGTCAGAAACAGGATACTGGGCTAGATGGGGAAGCCACTGCTTAGCATACAATTGATAGCATGGAATGTTGCTACTATTTGGGTTTCTGCCAGGTACACATGACCTGGACTGACCACGGTCAGAAACAGGATACTGGGCTAGATGGACCACTGGTCTGAACAAGTATGGCTATTCTTATGTTCTTACGTGCAATACTTGTGTTTTACTGAAACCAGATATAGGTTTGACTTTATACTTAAAGGCTAATCTTTTAGACACAGGTTGTATAGACAATCAACCTCCTGAAGATTTGCTGGTCTTATAGTCTGTAGACTGGAACCGCCATTATAGACTTTACTGCTTCAATAAATTTCAGCAATCCAAAGACATCAGACCATAGCTAAGTCTCTTGTAGTGAAAAAAAAAAAAAGGTACTTTTTTTTTTTGCCATGTGATAGTTCTCATCAATACAGGAGACCCACGAGTGGTGAGCAAGCTATGTCCACATACAGGTTCAGGGAAGACAGGACACAATCTTCTGTCTGTGGCGACCACCTTTCTTTCATATTGAGCATTCCAGAGCTCGTGGCCACTAAATCTTTGTTGCCCAAACTTGAGGAGAGAACCAGAAAGCTAGGATCCAGCAGGGACTGAAACAGGGATCAAGAATCATCCAACAACAGGATACAGCACGAAGCAATACAGACAAAAAGATAAGAGAATAAAGGAGGAAATTAAAGACATTTGGTGAAATATAGGTGTTTGTCCAGATTGGTAGTTTTATTATGTGACAAAGCAAATATGGGAAATAAATTAAACAAGCTATAAAGAAATGCATACAATTTGGTACTGGTTATAAAATGTTTGTGACTGGGTATTGAACAGTAATGAGGAAATAGGTTAGCAGGGTTTTCCTGAAGTCAGAGTGCACTATGAATATCCCTAGTGAACGGTTTGGGGAAACTGAAGGTTAGAAACATTGTAAGACCCATTTTAGACAGAAATTATAAATTGGAATTTATATAGCCAAGGCAAGATATACAGTTCAGCTAGTATTTTAGAAAAGGATCTGCCAACATAGAACTTTTTCTAAAATATATGCAGGAATGCATGTGTATGTGATGGCACATACAGCAGGAGCATCCAAGTTTACAATTATGAAAGTGATAAAGATCAATGAAAGAAACTCAGCAACCTATCTACATATGTAAGTATGTGTCAGCCATTTACAAACCTACCTGTGTGACTGCTGCTAATTAAGGACCGGGTCTGTAATCTTGTTATGTTATAAGCCAATCATCAGAATTAAATGTGTAGCATGATGTTGTGTTGGATCAGATACATATATATACACCAATATATTTGTGCAGCTTTTATATATTTGACACTGCAGCAGAGAAAATAGTTTCATTTCAAGCCCCTCTCTCCCTATCCCTTTTTCTGGGAACTTCTGATAGCAGGGATAGTCAATTACAAACACTTAACAAAGACAAGAGACAGATATATAAATCTCTCTGCCCTCCCCACCTAAAAAGACTGAACAAAAGCTTGACTAAGGTGGGTACCTGGACGCTCATCAGGACATCTCTGAAAACCAAAGACCCAAGAGACAGAAAGTCTGGAGAAGCCATTGAAGACAAAAAACTCAGAGGAAAAGCATAAACAGGACATTTGTTTGTCAAAGGTATACCTGCCCCTCCCATCAGCTTTCAGACATGTGCAGAAAGGAAGGACTTATAATGTGGTCATGTGAACAGACTACATTAACCATAATGCCTTGCAAAATATCCAGGACATAAACACACCATGCTTCTCTGCTAACATTATAAAAGGCCTGGAAACAGCCCAGCTCGCTCTCTTGGAACCTGCCTCCTCTGGGGACCTGCTGCTCTCTTTGGGGTCTCCTGATGCCTTGCTCCTGAACATGTGCTCATCAATCAGCTGGACCACAGCATGCTTGTAACAAGGACTTGTAAGTTAACCTACCTGCTACTTTGTTCTATTTTATGCACAAATTCTCTGTTCTAAGATCCTTTTAAAAACCTACCTCTCGTGTGCAATTGTATATTAAATCAACCTTTTTGAAGCTAAAAATACGGTCTCTTTGTGTTCTGAGTATATGGTATCTTTTATATATACTTTGGTGATTGGTGGAGAAATTAATATCCTAAAACTTATAAATACAGCACCTGCTCTTAAATTATAAACAGTAGCGAGTGCTCTAGAGCTCTTTCCCCCAAGATAAATCATTTCTCGTAACAATCTTATTTGCTTCTATTTGGAGGGGGAAATAAACAAATGCGGGATTAAGAATAATAACTCCCCTAATCCGTTCTATATAGGCTGGCCAAAGTGAGTATTTTTTTTTAATCCTATGTGTTGTTTTGAGCAAGTGCAAATCCCAATGTGCAAATTTCCTTACATACTGTACATATGTATTCCCTTTTTGAAACAGGGAACAGGTATGTAGATTTTACTTCCACATCACACTCAAACCACACCCCCTTAAAATCGCTACTTACTGTGAGTTTGCAGTGCAAGTATTATCTTTCTGGATTAGGCATTTATATGTTCATGTGTAAATGCTGTTTTTTTACATGTGAAAATCACAAACAAGCCTTCTAAAAAACAGCCATCTGTATCTCCTGTGTGGCTAATGTTCACCACCTCTAGTTTAATACTTGTTTTGGGAAGACATCTGTTGGCAGAATGGGTTGAAATGTTTAACAATGGCACTATCTAGCGTGCAACAATATAATGATGATGTCGTTTACCACAGTCCTTACGGAGAAATGTAAAAAAGATTTCCAGGTTAGAGGTCAAAGAAGTCAAACATACCAATCACAGCCTACTTATTAGGAATGAGCTGTCATTTCCAAAGAAATGTCATTCACCGATAATAGAGCAAACTCTTTGGATGGGAGTGCATACCATACGTAAAGAGGTGACACTTCTCTTAAAGAGTGCAAACTATGTGCAAAGAGTGCGTCCTCTTTCACAAAGTGTGCAGTCTAAGAAAACTGTGCCCTCTTTACACATAGCGTGCACCCATCATTGCAGTGAACAAATAAATATAATCTAGTCGGAACATAAAAGACATTAACAGGTCACAACTGGCCATCAAAACCACGTAGGGGAGGGAGTAGCACAACAAAAATTCCACAATAGTTATGGCAAGAAACAAAAGGATAGGGAAACTGTCACCAAAGAATATATCTGTATCTCAATGGAGAGGCTAAAATTAAACTTGATCAGTAGGATCAGGAAAAGCACAACAACAACAAAAAAATCCAAGTTTTGAGCATAGCTTTGAATTTCTTCCACGATTGTTTGTTCCAAATATCTAGCGAGTTGATTCCAAAGGGTAGGAGCTACACAACCAAATGCTGAATCCCATGAAAAGGCAACTGTCAGCTTCCTGAGGGAAGAAATAACCAGTTGAATCGCAGTCGAGAAACGGGAAGATTGTGTTGGCTGGTATGGAATAAACAATGAGGAAAAACAGAGAGGAAACTGAGTGTGAAGAACTTTTTGAGTGACGAACAAAATCTTAAAATGGATTCTGCTTGGAATGTGTAATCAATATTTAAAAAACAAAAGTGTGACATGATCACATTTATTCACATTATAAATTAACTTGACAGCAGTATTTTGCATGAGTTGTAGACGATTCAATGTAGTGAAGAATACAAGCATGAACCAAGGTTTTCAAAACCAGAGGATCTAAAAATTGGACTTGTTTATTAATAAAATGACAACAAAGAAAAGAAATAGGTAAGCTGAAACATTACTTTTCATTTTACCTCTGGTATCCAGAGGGCACAGCTCACATGAGCCCACTTGGTTCCTGTCCTAGTGGCTTTCATGGCCCCTCCTTTCTTTGGGCATAGGAGACACTGAGGATGGATCCCAAGAACACAACTACGACACAACCAGCTTCCTTCAGGAACCTTAAGAATTCCGTAACATGCCTAGAAACAAAATTAAAGGGGAAGATGTTTAAAAACCAGCTGAAGGCAAGCTAGTTAGCAAACTAAGAAGTAAGCATGTGTAAGGAACTTCCAGAGATATCCTACTTAAGTCACAGCTGACAGCATACTAGATTAATGAGCATGGACATACGCATACATACACACACAACACTTGGAAGACATCTTAGCCATGATTTAACCATTGAGGAATCACCTAGATATTAAGGAACATCCCAAATATTATGTTTGTTCTACTATAAATTAAGAACTTAGTAAAGAAATTTAAATAATACTGGCTTACTGAATCTTACCACAGAGAGCCCTCTGCCTGATGTTTAGTGGCACTTATCCAGGTTGCAGGTGCCGCTGCCTGGGGCCAAACACATTTTCAACATACTATCTGGATAATGGCACTGAAAATCTCAACAGACTGCCCTCATGCTATCAGGATAGCGCTGGGGCAGAGCTGTGAGTTACTCAGATAATGCAGATATTCAGCGCCAATATCCATATAACTAAGGACAACAAAAAAGCTGTCCTAAGTTATCTAGGTAATGGCACTGAATGTAGACATTATCTGGTAGGAAGAGCTGGAGGCCAATTACACCTGGATACTGGTGCAAAATATCCAGGGTATAACTTAACCACAGCAGCCGACACTTAAAACAAATGTTGACCATTGCAACTGAGAAATTGCACCACATGCATTTTGTGTACTTGGCAATATAGCAGGTGCATATATGCAACACTTAAATTCTATCAAACCCCTTGAGTTCATGGGGATCACAACATGTAAAACACAAATCAACTGTATTTTACCTATGTAGGGTAAGACCCCTGCATAGATAACTACTAACAGAGGTGGTAACAACCTAAGCACCAGCTACTTCAAGCCATGTATTAATATAGCATGAACTGAAGTCCTGTTTCAGCAAGGAACTGCTTGCCTAATGTAATCACTCGCACATACATGGTGGGGGTACAGCCTCAAAGATTTAAAGTGGCAGTGCACTTGGCAGTGTCCGCACTGGACTCCATGGATAACATCACCCACATCTATATAAATAATTCTCACCTCCAATTCTGAAGCTCACTGTGTGGCAGGGAAACACTGAAGCTCTGTACTGTTGTAGCCTGTCAGCTCCACTCACTCTCACTCATACACCCGCCCTCAGCCACGCCCCATCCAGACATAATTCGCAACCCCAACGTTCTAATGAAGCCCAAAGCTCCACCCACTTCCCTGAAGGGTTCGTTAGTTCGTGGTGGTGAAGCCACCCCACTGACCATGTCTCTCTGCCACGCCCTCGCGTCAAACGTGATGCTGTCAAGGGCGGAACAATTACAGTGAACTGATTGCTGAACGAAAGGAATGCAATGGAAATGGAGGAGTTACTCCTCCCCCTGCCTGACAATCAGCTGCCAGTGCGCCAACAAAACCAAAATGGCGCCCAAAATGAGCGTACAAAAACACGACAAAACTGCTTTGGGAGGCAGCCAGCCACACAGACTCAACGTCGGAGGGTGCGAGGGAGGGACTTACACTCATGGGCAAACAGAGAATCATGACGACGTGCATGAGAAACACCCTCTCTCTCCGCACCCTCCCCGTCGCTACTGGACCCACTGCTCTCTCCCTCCCCCCTCCCGAGTCGCCGCTGCACCCCTCCCCCTGCCCACAGTCCCCCTCAAAACACCTTCCTCCACACCTCACAGGTTTGCTTTCTTTGCAATGTATGGCAATGACGGCTGCACGGGCCAGGGGAAACAGAGATTAACCAAATTGCCTTCCTTGCTTACCCCCCCCCGCCCTGAGCCCTCCCTCACCACCCTCCTCCCCGATAGTCATCGCCGCAGCCGCTCGCCGTCCCGCCAACACCTCAACGACACCGTGGATGCAGCACCTCACAGGTTTGCTTTCTTTTGAGTGTATGGCGATGACGGCTGCACAGGGCAGGGGAAACAGAGATTAACCAAATTGCCTTCCTTGCTTACACTGCACTACATAGCCTTACGTCCATCCCGTCTACAAACATAGGGGAGGGAGGACCCGCAATGCAACTCGGAGGGGACACAGGGAGAGACCGAGGGAGGGGAGAGGGGGGGGAACCTTGCTAGCCCCCGTTTCATTTCATACAGAAACGGGCTTTTTTTACTAGTGTGAGAATATTATACCTCCTTGTCCTCAAAGAATGGTAATTCTGTTTTATATTTGTACAAGTTGCTTCCCTTCTAATTTTCCAGCAGCCCTGTGAGTTATTTATTTATTGCATCCCACATTTTCCCACCTCTTTGCAGGCTCAATGTGGCTTACAATACATGAATGGTGGAAATATATTAGAAAATAAACATTTAGTGTTACAGAAGGATCTTGGTCAACATGATAATGATAAAACATGATAGTAACGTTACAAACAGATATTGTAAGAAGTCCTGAATATATGTGGAGGAGTTGTGTGTATTCACATTGGTTGATCTTTGTGGTATGCCTTGTTAAAGAGATGGGTCTTCAGTAGTTTGCGGAAGCTCGTTAGTTCGTGGATCGTTTTTAAGTTGCGCGGCAATGCGATCCATAACTGTGTGCTCAAGTAGGTAAAGTTTGATGCGTACATTAGTTTGTATTTTAGACCTTTGCAATTAGGGAAGTGCAGATTAAGGAATGTGCGGGATGATCTTTGGCACTCCTGGGTGGTAAGTCTATCAAATCTGACACGTAGGCTGGCGCATCTCCGTGAATGATTTTGTGAACTAGGGAGCATACTTTGAACTATGACAATGGTGAAGATGTAATTAGTGACTGCTAAATATGGTTTGTTTCCAAGCAAGAGAGTCACAAAATGCAAAGACAAAAATAGCAAAACATTAAAAATAACAGGGTTGATATTCCACCAGCAGCTCTGAGTTTTGGTGGTGGAATATCAACCCTGCCACCAGTGTTATGCCAGAAATTCAATGCCAGGACATGTGTCCAGGCTCCGGCATTGACTTTCCGGGTTTTGAAGAGCTGGCTACACCAAAGTCAGTTAAGTGCGATATTTAGCACTTAACTAGCTATGGGGCACCACATAAAGATAGGACCAACTTTTATTCGGTCCTATTTATGCGGACACCTTGGCCAGTGAAAGAGCTGAATATCGGCATTAACCAGTGAAGTCCTGACCTCCAATCCTCGGCTTGCTCCCTAAATAGCCAATTTTACAAGGCATTAAATGGTCATTTTTGGTGGCATTAACGATTAAGTGGCGTGACCATTTAGCCCCGAACAAGCAATTTAACTGGCCACGAGCAGTTTCTGGCCGGTTAAATCACTTTATCGACCAACATTTTAAAAATAAATCTTTATGTTGTACATAATCTAAAGGTATTCAATAGGCAGACTTGTTCTTGACAAATTAAAGCTGAACTATATTATATTAATTTAACTTAATCAGTGTTTCTCTGTATTAGTTTCAATTCATGGAAAAAGGGTATGGCACCATTGTATTCATTTCTGGGGTGCGCAGGCCAAAAATGTTCATTTCATTTTATTTTGTTCTCTCACCCCCCAGGGAAGTGTCATAAACAGTTTGTTTATTCACAATTTGCTACAAATATTATGCACTATTTTTCAACAGTGCACACGTTTTCACTCTTTTTCAATACTGCCACACTTCGTGAAATGCACATATATGCACTATCAAGATATAGTGTGTACTTTTTGCAGTGTGTGCACTCATGGCACAGGAAAAACACCAACATTTCATTTGAGGCTGAAAACAACTGCACATCCTATTCATTTCTAAATTAAATATTTTTCGACTTTATATAGCACTAACCTGATGGACACAGATGTTACATCTGTCACAGAATACCATATCATTCCCTTCCTCACTGTCAGGGGAACGGCACACATCACAGATCACATCTTCATCATATTCTATACCTAGCCCTTCCTCAGTCTTATAGCATGGTTCATATTCTCATAGCACTGTCGTTCCAATACTTCAACAGTCTTCTCCATCATATTCTCATTCACTGTCCCACATCCTACAAGAAAAAAGGGAAAATGCAATTTAGAGGTACACAAGTCAACAAAGCAATGGAACAAGCAGTAGCAGCTGGTAAAAACAGATATTCAAACATTTTACTAAATATTGTAATTCATCATTGCTGGGAACTAGATAGATATTCTGTGGACAGCAAAGCATGTTCCAGTAACAACTAGCAATGGAGTAAATTTAAACTTCAACAGGCTGCCAGAAACATTCAGTCACACAAACTAGAGTCATTTTTATTGGAGCAAAAACAAACAAGATGGGTGTACTTTGAGGTCTTTAGTTTGCTTGAGTCAAAAGGCATCATTCTTTATAATCCAAAGCACACAAGTTTGTTCACTTTTATTTGAATATGGTCTTCAGGGGAAAAAAGGATTCTCATTTTATCTGCCCATCTCCAAAAATTCACAGTGATGAATATATGCTCTGCATTAATATACATGACTAACTAAACCTAAATCCATCACAATCTTGGATAAGAACTTAGAATGCATGCAAGCACTGCACCATCCAGTCGTAATGAAAGCCAATTGAAGGTCAATAAGATATTGTAATTCACTGAATCTGCAAACTGAAATGTATCTATTCATTTAATTTATATGCCGCATGATCTGCTATTCTCGGCAGCTTGCAAAACATAAAATTGCAGGCCAGAAAGTACAGTTTAAAAAAAAAAACAACCAACAGATCATAAAATTTTGAGTCCAACTATACATCATGCCTTAAATCTGTCTATTAGGCCAACGGGATAAAAGAGATTGAACCTGGAGTTCTTAGGTCTTCAGATTCAAATCAGTAATAGTATTGTGGCTGTGTTTCTCATGTGAATGCCTTTAAACAGTTGTCTTCAACATCTTTGTAAAGGGACCCTTGCTCTTTATATAGATCATGGGGTCAACAAGTTTCAAAGTTTCAAGTCAACCAATATAGAAAAATTGACCTGTATTCTTCTAACCTGAGCATAATTGTATGCTATTAGCATAAATTCTGCATTGTAAGCCTAGATCTGCTAACAGCTACATAGTAGAATTAGGAAGACTTTGAACAGCACTGTTGAAAGTGCTGAACCTTGAGGTACTCCTAAAAGAGTATCAAACCAATCTGATCTGTCTGATCCACAAACTACTGAATATTTGAGAAGCCACAAGTGATCTAAACCATTCTACCACAGTACCAGTTACACCTATGGTGTTCATTCTGTTCAATAAAATGCTATGGTTTACAGAGTTAGAGGTAGCAGAAATAGCCAAAGTCACAAAGAGAATACCAAGAACCTCTGTCAAAATTAGACCAGATTGTGTCAAGAACCAAGATTAACGTTTCCATGTTATGCTAGGGATGAAATCCAAACTGATTTATTGTCCAAACATTTATGCTTGTCAATGAAATCCTGCAACTGATCTAGTGCGACTTTTTCAAAAGACCTTAGCAAGGAATGACGGATGATATGGACCGATAATTTTCTGCTATCCCCAGGGTCCAAGACTTTGCATTTAACAGTAGGATGCTTAAAAGATCCGGAAGAAAATGCCTTACTGGAATAACTTGTTTATTAGTGTAGATACCCTGTCAGTTAGGACTGCACTCATGAATTTCAAAACTGAGGGGTAACAGAGATCCAATGCACAAAAGGAGTTCCTGACCTGAAAGGCTAATTTGTTGAGCAGAGATCATAGTAAATTCTTTCCTCTGCAGACCATTTGTTCAAAGGACATGTAGTCTTCTCAGGTGTTAGATTGTTATCAAAATTCTTACTGATGTTCTGACAAATGTCCTAAATAATTATTGCAAGTGAGCTTTTCAAGCACTGTGAACAATTCTTGGGTATTTGAGGGAGAAGTGGCCATAACTTTGTTAAAATGTTTTTTGGGTCTATCAGGTCGCCAACTGATATTGCTGTAAATGTAAATTATAAGAGTTTCCAAAGCTACATTTGTCATTCATGTTTGTATTTTCTTAATTCTTGCTTATAAAGTTTCAGTTGATCAGTAAACTAAGTGACTTTCTTAAATCTCTTACATGAGTATTCTTTCCAAGGAGTTAACTGATCTAAAGCATCTGTTAATGAATTAAAATTCAATCATATCAGAGACTGAAAGGGAATCTAAAAACTGAAGCTCTGGCACAAGTCAAGTCTGACATCATCTACAGTGTAAAGTTCCCGTGAGATGTAGAATGGTTTACTTTAGACAGGGGATCTGGACTTTTCATAACAAGAGAACAAATAATAAGTGAGTGATCTGACCAAAGATGTGTTCGGATATTAGCTTGAATTCGTGAACCTTTGAAACAAAATTGGATTACAAATATTAAGCCTAATATATGACCAACACTATGGATAGGTCCTTCAACTGGCATCTTCGTAAGTGTGATAGTTTGCAGAAATTCAGCAATCATAACATTGGTAACAGTTAAATCAGCATGAATTATGATATCAGATCTCAAGTTCAATCAGACACACACACAAAAAAAATCTTGGTTTAGTAAGCCTGGGACATGTTAATATAGGGTTAAATTCAAGGCAGAAGAGAAATTCAAGACAGAAGAGATCAGAACTAAGACCTCTATCCCATCATGGATACTTATAGACTTATAAAAACTTAGAACTTTCTTTATGTAAATGACTGCCATAAAACATCAACTTCTCATGTCTGCTACGTTAGCCAAGATAAGGCTAGAGGCACAATGGGAACTTTCATCAGCTATAATAAAACCTCACTGATGCCCCAGGGTGCTGAGGTGGGTGAACGGAAAATTTCAAACCGTAGAATTACAAAAAGTACAAAAAAAAAAGGAACGAGAACACCGCTCCTATGAGGATTAGAGCTCTTCAGTTAGAGAAGAGATGGCTAAGTGGAGATATGAATGACCTCTATAAAACAATGAGTAGATAGAACAGTGGCCAATCCAGACCACAAACACTAATCTGAGCAAAGAACTACAGCAATACAGCTAACTTAAGGATCTGGGATTCAGCTGGTACAGGACAAGGAGAGATCAGGCAAAACTGCAAGTATAAGCATACCCCCAGATACTATATATAGCGCCGAGATTTCTGTGCAAATATCGAAGAACATTCCATAAGAATGTGCAAAACTTAACTGGTTAACAAGCTAATCAGCACTGATAATTGGATGTTAATTATCGGCATTAATTAAAATTTATGTGCACTACTCATTGAGTGTATTCTGTCAAGTGGTGCACGCAAGTTCTAATGTGCACTGCCAAAAAGGGGGCGTGGAACGGGTGGTTCATGGGAATTTCAAAAATTTGCAAGCAGAGTTATAGAATGCATCTGTTCCACACCAAACTTAGGCGCCGGTATTTATACCAAGTTTTCCTTGGCATAAATGAATGCACCTAGAGTTAGGCACTGGCATAGCCCCTAGGCATATTCTATAAACCCACTTAGGTGTATTCTATAAACCACACCTAAATCTAAGTGCGGTTTATAGATTACACATAAGCGGAAATTTTTTCAACACCAATTTTTCAGGTGCCATATAAATAGAATCTGGTCCATAGCGGCTTCCAAGTACTTTCAAGTAGTTCCTCAAAAAAAAAAAAAAAAAAAATTCCCAATATCTTACATAATAAATCAAAAGAATGCCTTTAATGTCATTCCACATAACTTCAAAGTGTAGTTCTATAGACCCTTTTATAATAATAAGATTTAGAAGCTACAATACTTGTATGTGAAAGGCGCACATCATGAGTTGATTAGAGCTTGCAATTTAGTCAAGATACTCAAGACACATGATCTTCTGGAGATGGATGGCAGACAGGAAAATATGATAATTGTGAAATTTAAGAGCAGCTCACAGAAGAGAACTCTTCAGGTGGAAAACTGGAATAGTACAAACGTTTGGAATAGTTTGCTGTGAGTAAAGATATTGGGAAGAGTTAACATGACAAGAAAAAAAAAAAACAACCTGTGTGTCTCCTAGATGAATAAATTTATAAAAGGACACCTATGTCCAAATAATAAAAGGGCACTTATGTTATGAGATCAACATAAGAGCTTAACTAGCTTCTAAATTCAATTAAAATGGTCTCCTCTTAACTATAGGTCCTTCCACGCAAAAATGCAGCCATCTGTAATTTAGTTTCCAAAACTGGCCTAGATTTGTTAAGCTTAAAACAAAATGCAAAGTGAGGTACAAAACCATTCACATAATATTTTTATATATACATGTCTCTCACCCGGCAGCAAGAAGTCACTTACTAAACTTCTGAGAAAGTAATTTTATATGACAGAGGATAATTTAGAAATTGGAGTAGAGAGGGATAGGGGAGGGGGAAGGAAGGTGAAAATAAATACTAATTTGACAAGCCACAGAATGCTGAGATATCCTGTTATATTAAGTGAATGTCATTGAATGTCTACTGTACCTGTAATTTTCTAATAAAATGAGTTAAACATACATGTCTCTCACCATACAATTTACCCACAGCTTTTCTGTATACCTTTTTTTTTCTTCAAGAAAGAGCCAGAGCAAATTACATCACGGCAACAATACAACCATGAATTACAACAATATTCAAATACAAATCAAAGAACATGGACAACTAAACCCCAATATCATTCCCACATCACAAACTCTTCTGGGTTGTTCCCAAAGATCACAACAAGTATGCAACTATTTGAATTTCATCTGCTATGGCTATCAATAGAAATCAAACAAAATAAAACACGGAAGAGAAAATAAGATGATACCTTTTTTATTGGACATAACTTAATACATTTCTTGATTAGCTTTCGAAGGTTGCCCTTCTTCCTCAGATCGGAAACCTTCGAAAGCTAATCAAGAAATGTATTAAGTTATGTCCAATAAAAAGGTATCATCTTATTTTCTTTTCCATGTTTTATTTTGTTTGATTTCTATTGATAACCTTTAAGAGTGGACTAACACGGCTACCACACTCATCTGCTATGGCCAAATTCTGCCATTCTACGAAGTAAACCTCAACAGTGCATCTGTTTGCTTAAGCATTCTTTTACAACAAGACTCATGAAAACGCATAATATGCTTAAATCCAGTGGTTTTCAACTCAGTCCTCAGGGACCACCTGGTCAGTCGGGTTTCCAGGATATCCATAATGAATATGCATGAGAGATTTGCATACCAAGAAAGCAGTGCATGCAAAATTTATCTCATGCATATTCATTGTGGATAACTTTAAAATTCCAACTGGCAAGGAGGTCCCTGAGGACTGGGTTGAAAACCACTACTCAAATCATAATCATAAGTAGCAATGAGAAACATCGCTACTTATGGAGAACTGTTTTATCTAAAGCAAATATGCTAAAAACACAACTCCCTTGTCCCAACTTGCACAGCCAACATTCGTAGCCACAGCCCCCAGTACTTTAGAAGAATAGATCTTATTAAGAGAAAATGTGCAATAAGAAAAGCAAATCTGGCATGAATGTAGCGAGACAGTAAGTCAGACGAGGAGAAGCAGAGTCAAGGATAGGTTTAAAACATGTGCATGACAACATTAAACAGAAATGAATTTTACCAAGAGCACAAGCAAGGCAGTGCAAAGAGATGAAGCATGATTAAACTGAGGTGATTTGTAACTAGAAGGGCCTGCAGATGCAGGTGAGGGATTTATGCACCGTAAGGCTAAAGACGAGCTATTGTTGACAGTAACAGAACTGGAACGGGCGATGGGCTCGGGGGCAGGGAGGGGTGGCATATCAGGATTTATAAAGCGCTTTTTACATCAATCTTCCCCCTTGTCCCAATATACTGATAAAATGGGAGACTCTTTCATCCGTCCATTATGAGCGGGATAAATGGCCCCGTATATATAAAACTTTACTGAAATTTTCTGTGGCAACACTCTGGTGGAGAATGGGTACAAGATGTTATACCAGTGTACCTCACCCCCCACAGAATACCACGTATATTTCACACGGAGGTCTCAACTTGCTGGCGGGGCTGTGGAGCCCGGGGTACATTCTGGCACATATGGTGGGACTGCCCGACCATAAAGCAATCTTGGACAGATTTAATATTACACCTCCACACTAAGCTGGGGATAGCAATTACGCCGAGCCCGGAGCTTTGTTACTTAACATACACAGTGGAGGACATACGTTGCTCATTTCATGGTATTCTCTCTCATGTAGTAACAGCAGCACGTATTTTAATTGCTAGATATTGGAAACAAACAGCGATCAAGTCTTTAAAAAAGGGATTACTGTTGTTTAATGGCTAAAATGACAGCTGTGAAGCGGGGACACATGGTAAGATTCTCAAAGTGTGGACAATATATATGGACTGGAGAGGGATCTCTGTTTGATAGGTGGAGGATTCCTTCGGTTTGAACTGTTGAGCCTGACTGTTGTTACCCTGGGGGGGGGGGGGGGGGTTGCGTAGCATTTGTTGTCAACAGCGCATTTTGACTGTATATTAAGCTGAAGTATTGGATATTGTATTGAACTTGTTTATGTGAAATAAACATACATTAAAAAAAAAAATAAATAAAAGGGCTGCAGAATTTTGAGAAACCTGAAGTGGACAAAGAACTGAATGAAATAACGTAATGTTATGGAAATCAAGATGAGAAGAGAAAGTTTCCAAGGCTGTCAAGCTTTCAAATGAATCCTTTTGTCCAATGGTTGACAAAGTTGACGGCTATAAACTAGTCTTTGAAAGGAAGACAGCAACAGAGAAACGTTCACCTTGATCTTGCAAATTCATCTAGGCAACAATCTCATTCATATGGCACTGTTTGGGATATCATGAGAGGGCTCAAAGTAGCAGATCCTTTCAAAGATGTGGTCCATAATGAGGACTTCTCAAAACAGCTGCTTTTCTGCCATGGATGGCAACTAAAATCTATCTCAATTTTAAATGGCCTTTGGGCTCCACAGTGGTTAGAAGGCCCAAGATTAGAGAAAAAGTAAAGAAAAGAAATGTATTTTCCCCCCTTGAACATCAGAAGTTTGCAGCAGTGGCAGCAGCTACAGATGAGAAGAGTATCAAAATAGATGGTAAACAGACTAACAAGGTCAAAAGTGGTTACATGGCAGCTCCTTTCCATGCTCAATCTTTTGCTTATCTCAGCACACTGAATATTACCCACTCGTGAGGATGATTTATCCAGCTTGTCAGAGAAATTTCTTAAAAAAAAAAAAAAAAAAAAAAAACTTACTCAGATCAGCTCAGCATAGAAACAACCAATACATATTTGTCTGTACAAACAGATAAATAATTCTTACCCATTTCTGCAAGCTCATCATTGAGTTCTTGTAGCCAAAACATATCCATTTCATCTAAGTCATACTGAAACATGTCTCTGCCAATTCCAAATGTTGATGTAGCCATATTCTGCAGGCTCTGGACTGGAGCAATGAATGTACTTTCTGGGTCGTGAATACAATACTTCCTTCACTTTTTCAGCAATCACTCTAAAAATGTATAACACGAGCATCAATAAAAAGGTAACCATAATTACACTATCATCATTTTATAGGTTTGTATTATTTTCAATCTCAACTTGGCCTAGAGCATTTCAAGTAGTTTTCAATATATTTTAAAATATGGTGGGGGGGGGGGGGGGCTGTCACATGATGCAGATGACTTAGCAAGATGCCCTAGAGAGGAGCTCCAGGTTGATCCCCTCTACATCTGCTTTTAACATACCGAATTTTCGCTTGTTGGAGCCCTATTTTGTATCTCGGGGTGCTAGCTGCTCAGCAGGCAACTGGGCGGGCGGTATCTGTGGGTTATGCCAAGTAAAGGCTCAGTACATCACCGAAACCTCCATGCACAAGCTCTTCCAAGATGGCGATGGCACCTGCTAGTCTGGTGGTAACTTTGGATAAGGTAGCGATAATGGAGCTTAAGAATGCACTTAACAGGTGTTATGGAAGATAAACTGTCCCAAATTCAGGGGATGGCTATACAAGAAGTCAAGGATAGCCTTGACCTCCCATAACCAGAGCTTTGCACAAGTTGAGGAGCATACTGTACAGCAGGAGGCCCATACAGCAGGCCTTGATAATTTGTTTTGAATGTTGGGAGTAGCAGAACCAGCGAAGAGGATCATGAAAATCGTAACCGCCACGATCATTTGCACCTAGTAGGCCTCCAGAAACTAAGGATGGGGAATTGCATGTATGGTTGAGTCCTGGCTGCCCACTGCATTACGGCTGCAAAATGGCCCAACTTTATCATCGAGAGAGCATAAAAGTGTGTAGGGTAGGCTGATCTTTATATGCCCTCCCCCACCAGAGAACCTATCTTATCCTAGACTAGATTCCCCTGAAGAGGTCAAGTGAAATGGAAATAAAGCACATACACAAAATATATATATAAAATAAAAGCAAAGGTCAATGCGGAGCGAACTCTTGAGTCTCTTGCACTGCAGAGATTCTACAGGGCTGGCTCAGAGATACACTTCAGACCTCTTATTTTTATTGGTACGCAATCAATGCCACATCATCATTAGATTCAGGAACCAATCACATGTTATCAGCATCATATGGAAAACATTACTCATTAATCATTACTTTCTTATGAAAGTTCAGCAGAATCATGGAAAATTGTTGTAATATCAGAATGTGTCAGCAGTTGTCCTTCCAGCATATTAGAAACAATCTGGCCTATATTTTATCTTTCTAATTCAGTGTCAAGTATCTGGTCAGGCAACAGATCTTAAGTCACTTAATGCTGACAATCTATGATTTCCCAAAAGCAAACTGTAATTAAATTTACTGATCAGGGACACGGTTTCGTGTTCTTTATCATTCTGCTAACCTCATAAATATGTGTTATGTCTAGCATCTATCTCAAGTTATTTCAACATTAGCTCAGTGTTCAGTAATTATTATCATTTTAGTATCTGTAAGCAAGATCATCTAGCTGCAAGCTTTTTGTTTCCCCTGATTTAATTATTACATTAAATTCCTGGGCAGCTCTTCATAATCACTTTCAACCCAGACCCAGGGGTCTCTATTCCAGACCATCAAGCACAGCAGGGGCCATAGCCTTGCTGAAGTGACAGCCTTTTGGAGATAAGGTGGCTGAAGTTTCTGACCTTATTAAAAAGCATACTGATACCATCCAGTCCTTCCTCTCTGCAGCCTCCAGCTGTACCCTCCTCGACTAAGAGGTTCTCGAGTGGGCCTAGGTGGGGACCCTACTACTCTTAAAGTCTTAGGTTTCCACTGCTTCCCACTTTAGCCAGCAGTCCCAGCTTCAGCAGTCCCGACTACGTTCAGCCAAGGACCCAAAAGTCCCAGCTGGCTCCCCAGTCAAAACAAAGATCCAAACTGAAGATTTGTACATGACAATCAGCTGGAACCGTAGAGAAATATATCCAAAGCCCTTGTCTCAAAACAGCTACTTGTACCCAGATATTTATTGCCGAGACTTTCTGAAGATTTGGATTTTACCTCCCACTGGAAGAGATGGCTATGTTGTTTATTTTCAAAAGCTGAAGACAGGCTTGCATTTTGGCCTGGTTGTTGGACTGCCTTCTTGAAGGCTGCTGCCTCTCTCTTTGATATGGGGGATAGCACCTCCTGTGGTGAAAACTGGCTCAGGAACAGATGGATTGTTTTCACTGCGGCTGACAGTAGGAGGATGGAAGAAGTGGTCTTCTATTAAGATCTTTATTTTAATCCTAAACAAAGTATTGGTTGAATGATTAGGATCAATGAACAAAATGTAAACAACTATGGGACTTATTTTCAAACCACATAGACTTACAAAGTTCCATAGGTTACTATCAAGCTCATTTTCAAAAGAGAAAAACGTTCATAAAATGACATAAGTCTGCATTTGGACATTTATCTCACAAAGACGTCCAAATCAGTATTTTCGAAACCTCTTTTTAAACATCTTTCTCTGAAGTCCGTCAGAAGGATGTCTAAATTTCAAGGGGGTGTGCCAGGGACGTGTTCAAGGCAGGACTTTGGGCATTCCTAAGACTTAGACGACGTCTTTCAGCTATAAGGGAACAAAACAAAAACTCCCAAGACTAAAACTTAGATGTTTTGAGCTACACCTGTTTTATAACATATAGCTGCAGTGAGAATTGAACCCACTTCCCTAGGATCAAAGTCTGCTGAACTAACCACTAGGCTACTCCTCTACTCCACACAAGAGGTGCCCCAAATGACCAGAAGACCATTGGAGGGAATCAGGGATCACCTCCCCTTACTCCCCCAGTGGTCACTATCCCCCTCCAACCCCCCAAAAATGTGAGTATAAATATTACTTGCCAGCCTCAGATGTTATACTCAGGTCCATCAGAGTACCATGCAGGTCCCTGGAGTAGTCTAGTAGTGGTGCAGTGCACTGCAGACAGGTGGACCCAGGCTTCTACCTCCCCCTACTTGTTACACTTGTGGAGGAAACTGTGAGCCCTCCAAAACCCACCCGAAACCCACTGTACCCACATATTGGTGCTCCCTTCACCTGTAAGGGCTATGGTAGTGGTGTACAGTTGGGGGTAGTGGGTTCTGGGGGGCTCAGCAGACAAGGTAAGAGAGCAATGGTGAGATGTGTACCTGGGAGCATTTATAAAGTCCACTGCAGTGCCACCAAGGATGCCCTGTTGCTTTCCTGGGATGTCACTTTTCCACTATTCTACCTGATGCCTTCTATTTTTTTTTTAATAACATCTGAGCCTTGTGTCTATTGTTTATCGTTAGATTTGGGTTTGAATTCAGATCTATAGATGAAAAGGAGGTCTCATTAAGTATATCTAAATACCAGAGTGCTATTTTTCCATACTTAATAGCAAGAGTGTACATTCCCTAATTACCTGTCCCAATGCAACTGAAGCTTTTACCTCCTCAGTGCATGTAAATGGTTTCATATCCCTGTGTGGATTCTCTGATGCCATGTGAGGCTTTCTTTCCAACCAAAGCTTTTACCACACTCAGGACATGTAAATAGTTTCACTCCTGTGTGTATTCTCTGGTACATTGTGAGGTTTACCTTCTGACCAAAGCTTTTACCAGACTCTATACATGCAAATGGTTTCTCTCCCATGTGGACTTTCTGATGCACTTTGAGATTTACATTACAACCAAAGCTTTTACCACACTTAGAACATGTGAATGGTTTCACTTTATTGTGGATTTTCTTGTGTATTTTATACGTTTTGCATTTTGATGTATTTGTTTGAAAATGGACCAAAAACATCCAAATCACAACACATTTTTCCAAACAGCATTTTCAAAAGGAAAATAGACTTTTCTTTTTGTAGAAAATGACCTCTCCTGTTTTGATTTTGGACGTTTTACAAAAAAACATCCACATTCAGACTTAGATGTCATACCCAAAAATGCCACTTGTGCATTTGACTTGCCCAAAGTCACAAGGAGCAGCAGTGGGAATTGAACCCATGTTGCCAGGACCAAGGCCCGCTGCACTAACCATTAAGCCACTCCTCCTCTGTTTTGCATTTGGACGTTTCTTGTTTGAAAATGGACCAAAAAAAAAAAAAAAGGACGTCTAAATCACAAGACATCCATAGCATTTTTGAACACAAAATATAGACGTCTATCTTTTTCGAAAATGACCTTCTTTCCTGTTCAGTATTTGGACGTTTTTGTAAAATGTCCAAATTCTGATTTAGACGTTCAATAGAAAATCCCCATGTAAAGTAAGTGCTTTGAAAATATGCCTCCACGTGCACATGCTGTCCAGAAGTTTCCTGTGAAGCTTACAGAACTCATCAGCTTTCTCAGAGGGAAGGAATTCTGCAAATGAGAGAGTACTTTGTATTAGAGATTTTACGTAAATTGTAGATAAAGTTGATACTGCACGAAAAGTTTTTCAGCCAAAAGAGTCCAATGTTCTAACTTCTCTTCCTGGAGAAGCAGGAACACAAAATATTACACTGCAAGAGCACTTTAAAGCAGATTCCACAACTCCGTAATGATGAGGTAATTGTTTTCTCAAACCCGGTGCATTTCTGTATCCTATACATTGTATCTACCTGTCATGGAGTCACCCAGTTTTGAACAAGTGTTCTTCATAATTGTATGAAGAGGAATAGTGATTCCTTCTCTAGGAAGAGTCGTAATCTAGAACCAGATTCCTCCTCTGTCTCTAATTTGAAAGGCATGGCTTGAGCCATCTCATGGACAAAGCAAGGAAAGGACATACTTTCTGGAGAAAACTCAAGTCTCTCAGGTGGCAGAGAAGGATCAGATGGGATGCCATAGGACTATCGAGCTAAGATGTCCTGTGGATCTTGATCCATCTCCCAGGAGAGGTCCAAGTCAGGCTGTTCATGGGAAGTGCATGGAAGAGAGTGTCGACTAGTGTTGGCTCCATGTTGAGGCGGATGAGCCTCCAAGGTTGGAGAAAGTTCCTCTGCCTCAGGAATCAAGATGGCGTCGTGAACGGATGTTGGGTCAGCCTGCTCCTGAGCTTCTCCACAGACGCGCTGCTGTAGTGGAACTTTCTCTAACCTACGGATGGGGAAGAGAAAAGGAAAGGTAGCGGTTCCTACCTCCGTGGTCCCGCAGACTACTTCCACCACTCGCCAGACGACTCTGGATACTTTGGGGTCGGGGTCCCTGGAATTCGGACACCCACTTCGACGAACTCGGCCCTGTTGAGGACCGAGTGCAGCAGTGAGGGAGTAAAGCTTAGCCCTCCCTCTCACACTGCACCTCCGCGACCCGGAAGCGATTTGTTGCTCCTGGGGTCACAACGACTGGAACCATTGGAGAATCCTGGTTCTACAGAGGTTGTTGAGGGAGGACCCACGAGCACATCTACCCCGAACAGAGGAACAGCAATGCAGGACTCTTTTCGAGGATCTGCTACAACTGCCCAGGAGATCGAGGCCGTGAGTACCGGAGTTTTGGAAAGACCTGCAGTGGTTACAATGAATATATTATGGGATGCTATCCAGGGAGTGAATAACAATCTACTTCTGCTGAATTCTTCTTTAAAAAATGAAATTACCGATATAAAGAAATCTAATCAACTAATGGCTGAACAAGTTCAAGAGCAGAATGTTAAGACTCAAAAAATTGAAGGACAGTTTGAGAAATTACAAAATTTAACAGAGGCTTTAACTAAAGAACGAGAAATCCAGGATCGAAAATTGGAATACCTTGAGAATAATGGACGGAGGAGTAACCTGAGACTTTTAAATTTCCCCAAATTTCCTTTAATTAATGCATTGGATATGTTGAAAAAATATTTCAAAGATATACTGGGACTCTCAGAAGAGGGTTATCCCCCTATAACGAGAACCCAATATATTACTAGGATATCTTCATTACCTAAAGATAAACCTCAGGCGTCTCCTACTATGGAATTGAACCTGACAGAATTCCTGGAATCTTCTCTTGATTTAATTACCGAACGCACTACATTGCTGGTGACATTCACACTTGAACTCGACCGCAATAATATCCTACGGTTATATTTCAGGCATATGAACGATTTATTCATGGGTCAAAGAATACAAATTTTCCCTGATTTGGCACGAGTCACTGAGAAGAAAAGAATTTTTTATGTATAAACCATGGGTTTTAAAATTAGGTGGAACTTTTATTTTGAAATTTCCATGTAAGTGTTGTATTACCTTGAATTTGGTGAACTACCTTTTTTTTAACCCTAAGAAATTACTTGATTTCACTGAAGCAAAGGAAAAGAATGTTATACCCCAGAAAAAGTACCCGTAATTAAGGTAATGCTGTTAGAATCGGCTGTGGTTGTTTGTAATTCCAGTCCGCTCAGAAAAAAAAAAAAAAGAAGAGGGGAGGAAAGAAGGGGAAAGAAGAGAAGGAGGAAGAGAATTTATTTTGTTGATTTTTTTTTCTCCTTTTTTCCTTTTTTAAATGTTAGAATTTCCTAGCTCTTGATTCCTTATGTTGTGGACAAAGTAAAAATTAGAAATATTTTTGATTTAAAGTTGCAGGTAATTCCCTTGCTTTGTAATAACTATTTCTGTATTTCCTACATTTATGTTATATTGATATAAATGTAAAAATTTAATAAATAAAGAATTTAAAAAAAAAAAGAAAGTTCTTCTGCCTATGTTGACGCATACATCAGTCAGGTTTGTGCTGCCCCCGACGGTCGGCATCGAGCCAGTGTGTAGGACCTCTCCCATAACTGTCTCTCCAATGTATCGACAGGCTGGGCTAATGCTGGTGCAAGCACCCTGTAAGCCTATATGGACTACGAATGTAGTAGCCTTGAGAGCTCCTCCTTGAGCATAACCCAGATTCCTCCTGAAGAGCAGGCGTTGGTACCGGCTGAGGAAGCGGTGTGGACACAGCCCGAGTTAAAGCCTTTGCAGGCGTAGGAGATCTCAAAGACATTGAAGATTCTCAGTGAGAAAAAAAGTTGAAGAGAAGAAGCGTGGTAAGTGCAGCATGGACGCTTCCTGTGCATCGAGGACATCAATGCTGTAGAAGTGTGGGCACAGTGCCTGGAGGGAGACGATGGCGATGCATTTTAGGTTTTTTTATGCTGCAGGTCCTCGATGCATGCAACAGCAATGTTGAGGACAGAGTCCTCAGGTATACCGGTACTGAACTCAATGTCGTACCTCCCCAATATTACGTCAGTGCACCCAACGTCGATGCTGACACCGATGTACGTTCTGCTTTGAGTACCAAATACCCTGCCATGCTCAATGCAGATGTAAATGCTGATGCATAACTAAAAGCATTTCACGCTGGACTAAGAGAGATTTAAGGGTTGTCGTTTGCATGCACATGCAGAGGTTACACTGTATGTATGTCCTGGTGCTCTGGTCCCAAGCACGGAATACACCTGTTATGGGGTGGCAGGGTGTCTGTGCCTGAAATACTTCTACTGCATTGTGAGGGAGTATACAGAATGCTGCCCTTCATCCTTAAGGAGAGTCAAACAGATAGCCCGAGCCATCTAAAACCCATTAGTCCTGCAGATTGATTTCACTTCTTAAAGCCACTTGGCACCCTAGTTGACATGGAGGGGAAAATGGCCAATGTGAGGTCAAAAGGCTCTATGGCCCAGGGAGCTTGAGTAGTCACATATCCAAAAACGGGCAATGTTTCCTGAGCAAAAGGAGGACTCAAAAGCCGCAAAAGGTCAAAAATAAAAAAAATGGGGGAAAAAATGTACAATTTGAACAACTTAATACAGAAAAAAAGAATATGAAAAGAAAATATCCCAGAAAAGGGAAGGCACCAAAAAGGCAAAAGTCTGACGTGCTAAGGAGAGATTTCAAAAACTCTCTCTCTGCTCTGTGGAAAATGATAGGCTATGGGTCCCGTACTCGAGTGTCGGGCAGGAAGGCACCTGCACATATGCGGTGTGGTCACTGCCTCAAAGATTTAAAGTGGCAGTGCACTAAGTAGTGTCTGCATCGGACTCCATGCATGACGTCACCCACGTGAGATTATTATGCCTGCTTGTTCTCAGAGAACACCTTTTTCTACACCATTCTTTTTGGTTTGCAAACCTTAGACAGCAACTGAAACTACTAGTTAGCTCCCCCCACCCAAGAGAGTTGTCTTTACACATAGAGGTTGTAGAAGGTGGTCAACTACAAGCTGGGGTACCAGTTAATCTAGTATAGTATGTGATATTAGCCAATGATGTCCTATTTGTAAACTTTAATTTCCAGTGAAAAGACAGTGAAAACTTGTAGAGATTGCTGGAGAGGCAGACAGTTGCAGACTGCAAACTTAAGAAAATGAGGACAGCAGCTGGCGAAATCTTAAGACTGGCAAGGCTCGCCAAACTGTCAATTCAAAAACAAAATGCTCAAACTGAGGAAGAGAAGGGAGAACTGCTCCTGAGAGAAAGGCAACCTGACCACACCCAAAACACAGGTAAGGAACAACCTCCATGAGGAGATGAAAGTTGAAATGAAGTCTCACATCCAGATGCAAACTCCTAATGTAAGAGTATTTACATTCCTTTTACTCTAAACCTGCATCTTAGTACAATTAGTAGTAACTTCTTAACACCATGCATTATCTCTTCTTTTCTCAAGAGTTCATCTACCAGAAATGTGTGATAAGGATATTGCACATCTTTGAAAAATTAACCGTATGAAATAAGTTATTGGGAATCTACTCAATACTTACCTGAGAGAAGGTTGTGGGATAATATCTGGACTGGCTGGGACCTGAACACCCTTCTCCCATTCCTGCTTCCACGAGTCCACAAAAAGATAATAGTCATCAAGATTAATGTAATGAGAGTCTGGGATTTTCATGGCACTTATTAGGTCTTTCCGGAATACCTACAGAGAGAACACAACCTATATGAGAAGCTGTCTCAATACCAATGAAATGACATATTTAACCAATACATTGGCTAACTCTTCCTTCTCTGATTACTCTCCTTTAAAAGAACGTATTTTAAAGACATACCTTAACAAACAATTAAGTGTGTGCGTTTGTGTCTGGAACTGAAATTAAACTCTGATAAATGGTATGCTGAGAACCATCACGTTAATTCCCCTCCAAATGGGGGCTTAATATATTTATTAATGCATATCCTCAGGAAAGCAATCCTAAATTTGAGGATGCAAATTATTAAGAGATTGCATATACTCATGTGATCTATAAGTTATCATCATACAGTTATAACTAAGCTATTTTATTATGTTTAACACATCAACTCAACCCTTTTCAATAAAAATCAAATAAAATGAAAGTATTTACCCCAAATATTCTCTGGAGACAACAGTTTAACAATCTTACAAGTGAACTAGCTGAGAACATATTACGATAAACAGACATATAAAAACTTCCAATGCTTTCTGGAAAAGCAAATGCCTTTCTGTACATAAATGAAAGATTCTGCAATAGAGGGTGACCAAAACCAATTTTTATACAATAAAAAAAAGAAGATGGATCCAAAAATGAGTAGAAGCCTCAGAGATAAGCAGACACAACAATCAATGTCTACGAAGCAGGTAGACAAGCAAATGGAATACAGAATGCCCTCAAAATGTGTGATAGAAAAGCATACTAGATCTGTGGAATCTTTGGCCACAATTCACCATGCAGGTTTTGAATGAAGTTGAAGACACTATAGCATATCGCCCCCCCCCCCCCCCTTCTCCCCGAACAAAAGCAGGCACCACTACTGACTCTCCTGAACAAAATTGGCCCCCATCTGTAGGCCTCTCCTCCTCAGGTTTACCTTACAAACCATGGTGGTCTAGTGAACTACTCAGGGCAGGAGCAATCTTCAGTTACTCCTGTCCATGCAGGCTCCAATCTCAAAATGTTTATTATAGGAAGCCATTTTTGACTGCAGAACCAGTAAGGGCAGAAGCGACTGGGGATCACTCCTGCGCCAACTAGGCTATAAGTACATAAGTATTGCCATACTGGGACAGACTGAAGATCCATCAAGCCCAGCATCCTGTTTCCAACAGTGGCCAATCCAGGTCACAAGTACCTGGCAAGATCCCCAAAAAGTACAATACATTTTATGCTGCTTATCCTAGAAATAAGCAGTGGATTTTCCCCAAATCCTAGTGGAGTAGCTACAGGTAGGCCTGGGTGGCACAGGACCACCCAGATGCAGCGCCACATTGCTCTCTTTCCCCCCCCCCCCCTCCTCCGTGGCATCCCGGCACAGGCACCCTCGGCGCCTGCAGTGACCCACCCCCGCCGCCAGTAGACCACTAGGATTAGTAAGTTACATCTGGAGAGATCTATGGGTGTGGGGCCTGCTTTTGTTCAGGGGGAGGGGGAGTTGGGCATTTTCAGCCAAAACAAGGCCAAATTCAATTCAGTTGGCCTCTATTCTACAAGAACATGACCCCACAGCTACCCTCAGTTCTATATAGGAGTAACACTTGATTCATCTTTATGTTTGCAACTACATATAAGAACAGTAATTAAACAGATCTTTTTTAAAAATAAGATTGGAGAGAAAACTACAGGATTATTTAAATCCTATGAATTTTAGAATGCTGGTTCAAAGCTTGATAATTTCACTTTTTAATAATTGTAATGCTTTATATCTAGGCTTGCCAGCTTTATGTCTTGCATGCACTTCAGAATGCCCAAAACGCTACAGCAAGATTGCTATCAAAATGTCCTAAATATGAGCAGATTTCACCTGTTTTGCATGACCTACACTGGCTTCCAGTGTCCTGGCAGATCCAATTTAAAAAGGTCTCTTATTGATTCATAAAGCCCTGAAAGCAAACTCCATCAGCTTTAGCAACAGCTTTGAAAATTTATTGTGCTGCTCGATCACTGAGACAGGCTGAAAATAATCTTTTGAGATACCTCCATTTCATGTAATAAGCTTACATTCACTTCAATGTAGTGTCTTTCAAGTAGCAGGTCCATAACTTTGGAATTGCAGAAAATAGAAAAAGAGAAAGAAAAAAAAAAAAACTTTCTTTCTGGAAAGAACATATTTAAACAGGCATTTTCATGAACATAAGAACCATTAAAATTGGATAAATAGGGCTGAAATAGTTTGGGTTGACATCGGTTGTTATGAACAGTTTGATCAGTTACTCATCGAGCCATACTTGGTTAGACAGCAAGTCAGTAGTTCAAGGAAGGTAATCGGGTAGTCGGCAGATTGTTTGTGGACGTAGGTGAGCTAAAGTACTTCTATGGCAAAACAGAGGCTTTAGTAGGGGCAGTTGAGAGTCGTGAGAGGGTGACAGCTTCTAGGTTCTGGGGTGTGAAGGAATTGCTCTATAGAGAGGAGGAGGATGGGAAGGCACGATGAGTGAATGGAGTGCAGGTTGGGATCTTATTGATTATCCGTTCTCTATCAGAAATTTCATAAAGAGGTGAGCCTTCAGCCATTTTCGGAAGGAAAGATAATCAGAAGACCATCTTATTTCTGTTGGTAGAGCATTCCAGAGTTTGGTGGCCAGAAAGGGGAATCTTATGCTGAAAATGGACATGTAAGGTCACTTCTCTGCAGTTGAGGAAATCAAGAAGGGCAAAGTACCTGGTGCCTTTCAGTGTGTTTTTTAACATAAGGTCAATAAAATTATATACATATAGTCAGGTGCCAAACCCTGTAAGATGGAAAATAAAGTGTAGTGAGTGTGAAGTATATTCTGGCTTTTATTGGTAGCCAGTGTAGAGCGCATAATAAAGGGATGGCTCTATGGTATTTTTTTTTTTTTTTGGCTCTGTAGATTAGTCCTGCTGCGGTGTTTTGGGCTATTTGGAGTTTTTCAGGCTCTCTTGGATTTTCTCTTGTACTCTGCCAAATACAAAAATAGAAAAGATGTACATTTACCAAAGCAGACACATTCTAATCCTTAAAAATAATTAAATCCTTTTCTTTTCTTCCTTTGTTGTCTAGGCATATTTTTCTAATTGGGCTGGTCCCAGTCGCTTTTCAACTCTCCATCCTCCAGTCTTCTCCTAAATTATTTTCCAGGTTTACCTTTCCATTTCTTCTCTCTGATTTTGTATTCTTCCTTTCTTTCTCTACATTTCACCCTCTAGTTCTTGGTCTCCTTTTCATTTCATCTACCTACCAGCTTTTTCCATCTCCATCTCCCTCTTCAGCACTCCCATTGCCCCGTCTCTCTCTCCCCCATTCCTACCCTCATCTCTCATTCACCTGTTCCCTAGTCCCTCGTTCCATCCTCTGTATCAACCCTCTAAGCCTTATCTATCCTCACCAGTCCCAGCTCCATCCCTTACCCTCCTTCCTTCTCTTGCCTCCAGGCCATTCTTTTCTCATAACCTTACGCCATCTCCTATTGCCTCTTCACTTTGATTTTAACCAAGAATCAAAATTAGAAAATAGAGGAGGCAACAGACAGATACAAAAAAAATCCTTATGATAACTATAGAAAACCAATGGAGGATAAGACCACAACAACCAGGTAAGCCTATTGCACAATGAGCTAAACACCTCCAACAAAGAACACAAAGTAACAAGAGGCTTCAGCAAACATAATCATAGGCAAACCGACAGAAATGCTACAGTGGAGAAAAAAAGCCAAAAGGCACACTAAAACTCCACGTTGCAGGACATGTGTCTGAACTCTGAGGTTACTATAAAAAAGTCCATTTGCATAAAGGTCAACACTACAAAGCATGTCCAGGCCAACACTTAAGTTTGTTTTTTTGGTATATGTGCTGCCAAAGTGAGAACTTTTGGAAAGCCTGGGAGCTACAGGGGGAGCCTGTGGGGAATATACCCAAACAGGGTGAACAGGCAAGAGGGGTGGAGGGATGGGGACCCGCACCTCTCAGGAAAGGCCTCACAGGACCAAGCCAAAGCCTCACACAGTGGCACTAAGAAGTACGACTGGGGACTGCAAAGCCAAGCTTTGAGCTCACCCAGGTATGGTCCTGAGACTGTGACCTGGGAGTGGCCATTAAGCTCAACCATGTTGTGCAGCCACAGCCACGGCCAGCAGAGTGGGGAGCTAGGCCAGGGACATGAGTCTCATCAGCACAACCTACCACCTGCTAAAGGTAGAGAAATACTGGATTGTTCCAAGGAGCACCTCTGCTTATACTAGTGATGTCACTGGCAAAATTCTGTTTCCTCTACGTCCACCTGCTGGTAGGAAAGGATAAGACCCACTAGTTCAGAAAAGTGGAGCCAACGCTAAGAAACAAACTTTCCAAGTCAAATATTTCAGATGACAGGACTCAAGTGGCTCAAAACGAGCTTTTATCAGCTGGGTGAGAATGATATTGACATCCCATGACACAGGAGGAGGTTTGACAGGGGCTTTGTCAACAGCAAACCTCTCATGAATCAAACTAGATGATATACAGATATGGGTTTTCCCCCTACACAGAGATGGTAAGCACTGATTGCACTAAGGTGTACCCTCACACAGTTGGTTTTCAAACCAGAGTCAGTGAGGTGTAGGAAGTATTCAAGCAGTTTTTGTGTAAGGCAAGTAGAATCTAAGGCCTTGCAAACTTCCTCCATTTAAAACATCATCTCTTAGTGGAATCTTTCCTAGAAGCGAGCAAGATGCTGGAGACACCCTCAGGCAGATTCAAAGACTGAAATTCTACGTTCTCAACATCCAGGCTGTGAAGACCAGGGACTGGAGGCTGGGGTGCAGAAGAGACCCATCATTCTACGAGAAAACTTTTCTAAATTCTACAGTTCTTCAGAAGACAACTCCAGTAGAAGTGGGAACTAGATCTGTCTCACCCAATACAGGGTGTAACCAGGTACCTCTAAGTGCAGCCAAGGATAAAACAATCTCCTCCAGCCACAGGCTCCCAGTACAGTCAAGAAATAAATGTCCACCAGCAACTTCAATCTTAAGGACTTTATTCCATGCTCCAGCTTGTGTGTTGATTCCAACGGTCCCGTTTCTGTATTCTTCCTCAGGGAACCATACCGCAAGACATTTGATGATAACTAATACTTCATGCTGGAGATTTCATCAACTAACCCAAATCTCCAGCATGAAGTATTAGTTATCATCAAATGTCTTGCGGTATGGTTCCCTGAGGAAGAATACAGAAATGGGACCGTTGGAATCAACACACAAGCTGGAGCACATAATTTAAAGATAAGTGTATTCGTGCACTCTATGAAAGATTGTGATTTAAGAAGAAATGATGCATGAATAGTCTACAAGATTTAATAATAAAAAATTAAAAGAATTAAAATATTAAATAGTCACAGGGGGGTTTTCAGTTGATGATGACTTTTTTGGCGTGCAACTAATTTTTTTGAGTCGTTGCCGCATTAGTTGAGACGTTCCCCCCTTTTCAATATAGACACTACAGAACTGCCAGTTTCGGTTATTAAAAAAATCTTGACATACCACCTGGACTGATGAGAAGGTCACAGCAGTGGACATGGTAAGAAGACAGCATAAAATATAGAAAGAACTCCTATAAAATTAAATATTCAAACACACCTTATAAAGAGACAAATGCTGCACATTGTCTATCCAGTACCAACTGAGTGACTAACATCTTGACTGATAACCATAAGTTTGAAAAAAAATTAATTTGTTTTCAACAGGAGTTTAATTTTTTTTTTTTTTTTTTTTGTAGGATGATTCACTATGAATTGAGTGCAGCAGCTCAGTGCATACGCTTGGAGCTTAAAAAAAAAAGTTGAATGTCAAGTAAATTCATAATGAGATAGCTTAGCATTAAAAACAAGACTGAAAATCCAAGGATCTCAGGCAACATGACGAAGTATAAGGTATAGTCAATGAAGACAAGTAGGATCGAAGATCTAAGTAATACACTTTATACACGAGAAAGAAATTTAAAGGAAATGCAAAATTATACAGGAAGTCAATGCAAATTGATTAGTAATGGTGTACCATGATCAAACATGCACACCTTAAAAAGTAATCTGGCTGAGGAGTTTTATAGTGTTTGAAGCCTTTCTAACTGGAAAGATGGTAGGCCTGCATAAATAGTATTGCAATAATCCAATCTAGAAAAAACAAGACCATGAATAAGGGTGTGTAGGGAAGGAAAAACCAAGAATACTATGGAGGTACCTCATTGACGTAAAGAGGTATAATCCTTTTTTTTAATACCTCTGAAATATGTTCATGAAATGTAAATGAAGCGTTGATTGTGACAACTAGGTAACGAAATGATTGCGAAGGGGTAACGGAAAGATCAAATAGGTGAAGTGGAGATGTAGGTGGAGGTAGAGACCCAGTAATCCAACAAAAACAACTGTTTAGTGGGATTAAGAACTAGTTTAGTTTATTGTCAGACACCCAAGCAGCAAGAGACTTCAAGCAGGTTTGCAGCTGGAGAAGATCGATTTTGAGTGGGGAGAAATGAAAGAGTAGAAAATCATCATCTGCATAAAAATAGAATCTATTATAGGACTGAAAGAGTTGCTAAAAAGCAGAGGGAAATGTTGAAAAGAAAAAGGGAGAGAATAGAACCCTGCGGCACACCACAGGCGACAAAATATAAATCTGAATTACCAATAGAAAATTTGATAGCAAAAGAACAACCATGAAGAAAGAGGAGAACCATGAAAGAACTGAGCCAGCCAGGCCAATGGAAGCCAATGGTGTGATAGAAGAAAATTATCTTCTAGATCTAAGGCTCAATTTCTTGCTGTACGATGAAGTAAAAGATAAAAACCTATTCTATACCAGCATTTGGGTGCCCATATTCCATTACAAAATGCTAGTGTAACCCAGTATCGGTGCACCTTACATTTACATGCCTGCCCACATATACACTAGCTTGGAGTAACTTTGGCTGCATAAATGATACTATTCTGTAAGTTACTGGAGTAAGGGGCAGCCCCACACATGCCACGTATACACGTTTATGTAGTAAGGGGGGGTTCTTTTACAATGGCGGTATGTGCACTAGGTGCACTAGGAATATATGGGCATCTCTAGCAATTATCACATGCTTTTTAGCGCGCGCTAAAAACGCTAGTGCGCCTTTGTAAAAGTGTCCCTATGCCACTTATACACATCGTTAGAAATTAGCACTTAGTTGTCCTGCTGTTACTTTCATGGGTAAGTCTACACTTGTGTGTGACAGTATTCTGTACATTTATACACAAGTGGCATGTAAATCTGGATGCTCTAAGAACAATTTTTGACTGAGACTACTAATTTTTTGACAAAAAAATTTTAATTAAATGGTTACTGGACTTTAAGACCATGTAATGTCTTATCCCAGCCTGAAGGTTTGTCATTGGTAGACTACCTTCCTCATTCTGACTGTTGGTCCCTTCCATACTTTTGAAGTTATGTAATACATTTCATTATCAACACCCAACAACCATTGTATCTGTAATGTTTTTTTCTGTATTTTTTACAAAAGCGTTATTTCTTTCGCTTTGATTATGCTTTCTTGCTCAATTTTATTCCTCCGATTGTCTCTAATTAAAATATAAGGGACAAAGTCTTAGATCTGGCCCTAATCTACTTTTACAAAGCCTTCTTTTGGCCCACTAACTTATTACTGCATCCAGGAGCTCACAATGTTCATGGCTGCAGTGTCAATTTTATACATCAGAATGCTCTTTATTTCACCTTTTGTTTTTTTTTTTTTTAAATCCTTGCTCTTGCTGAATGTGCCAACAAATACCCATGTATTTGCCAGCATCCTTCTAGTATTTTATAAAGATGCATGTTCCATGGAGTCTTTTGTGAAATACAGAGGGAACTGAACTAGACATCTCAAATCCTACCTTAACAGCCTATGTAAAATAGCTTTTAATGTCAAACACTGCACTGAAACGTTAAAGTGCCATGAATGAATGCAATGTGTAAGTATTTACAGATGTTTGATAAATACAGGTCAACACCATGGATAGCAAACCTCGAACAATCACAAGCAAAAAAAAAAAATTCAATGTAAAAGTAAATATATCCAGTGAACAGATTTAGAGAAGAATATGAATAAGATTTTGTGATGAACAGCATGATTTTTATGGAAGAACAATGTTTCTATCCTGTTTAGGGCTATTTATTTAAACTTGTATACCACTTTTCTTACAGAGCTCAAAGCAATTTACAAATAAAACAAATACTAAAATCATAAAACACCAAGGGGCTCATTTTCAAAACACTTAGACTTATAAAGTTCCATAGATTACTGTACAACTTTATAAGTCTAAGTGCTTTGAACACACACCTCCAAGTAGCATACAAAAACATAAGTTAAATAGTATAAATAGAGGTATAAACAAAAATGTCAGGATCTGTTCAGGCCTAGAACCAACAGAGCCAGGAGAGGAGTATCCGATTGGCAATATTCCTCCATACCTTAGAGTCTATGGTAAGCTCTTCAGTGGGGAAGTAAAATATAGCATCAGCTCCATCTATGAGAAGCTGGTAGGCAGTTTAAGGAACCAGTAAAAATAAAGTAAGAACCCTGGAAGCTCACAACAAACCAAGAACAGGCTGAAGCACAGAGATTTTGAAGGAAGAACTGCAGAAAGTTGCTGAACCAGTGAGGACTAGTTTACTGAGCTGTTCTTAAAACTCCAACTAGAGTGATTCTCCTGCTCCAAAAATCAGCAACTTATTGGATTTTAGCTTTCTTGGTTGTGCCAATTTTTACACCTCCAGTAGCTCATGAAAATCATTTCTTCCTGCCAGTTTCACTGGTTTGAGTTCTGTGAGTTCCTGACAATGCAACCTCCTGAGCCCATCAATTTGGTTTGGGGGGCATGTTCAATGGAAGTCTCTAAGATCATTCTGTGCCAGTTCCCACATGTAATCAATCCTCTGGGGTATACCCATTCAATTAGATATTACAGTTGACCTCACATTATTCTGGCGTCTAGGTTCTGTTTCACCACGAAATCTTGTTAGCTATCTACGATTACTGATGGAAGAAAGAAGAATCTTTCAGGACAGAAGTAGATTCTTATGAAGCAAAGGCAAATTATGGAGAGTACTGACTAGATAAAAACCTAGTTTACTGTAGGCAAGATCTCAAAGGAAACTACAGAGAGTCCAAATGTCCTGTTGGAATCTGTAAAAGCAATCATGTTTACAGGTGGCTAGCTGACAACAGACGAGACAATCTTTAATAGCCTCATTAATTTTTGCCATAACCAGGATATTAACTGGATTCTCCGATCAGAGACAATACGCAAGAGTAGGCCATGTAGTTTCATTGTTTCTCTGAGATACAGCAGGGCTTTGGACTTAAGTTATGGTTGAACTTTATTTGATATTCCACCATTCATAAAAAAACATAACATAGTGGTTTACAATAAAAAAAAATTACGTCTATAAAAGAGAAAAGAACTACAATTCAAATAGAACAGAGGAAAAAAACAGCCAACATCAATCATGCCACAGGAAATTTATTAAGAGCTAAACATCAACCATATACATATCCCAGAACAAAATACAGGTCGCAGTTGCCCAGTGCAAAAAACAGTGCTCAGCAAGTATCTCCAACAACAGTTTTAAATAAATAGGTTTTCAGGGTAGTCTTGAATTTAGGAAACAAAAGTTCAAGGCGAAGCAGCATGGGTAATGAATTCAAGGGTTGGTTCTATACAATAGAAAGCTGATCATCTTGTGGAGTCCAATCTAGCGGAAGACGGTAAAGGAATATGTCCAAAGGGTATGATATGCACCATTTTCAAAAAATTAAGTTGATGGAAACAAAGTCCACTTGTCCAGCTTGAAACTGCAGAAGCATCAAAAGGTATTGCTCAAAGATTTGATTTACTTGCTGTTTCACCATCTGTCTGCAGGTGGTAAGCTGATGACAGGTGAGACTGGATCCCTATCTGGTAAAGCTGAAAGAGATGAGGAAAGAAATCAGGATGGCAAGCGCGAGTAGAATAAAGGTAGCTAGAGGAAAAGCAAGGTCTTTTTTAGGCAAGTCAAAGGAAGAAGGCTAGAGGTTAAAT